>NW_018023759.1:0-923 GCF_002006095.1 Pseudomyrmex gracilis | reverse complement strand
GTCTTTTGTAATAATTAGGTTCACGATCTAAGATGTCAACGTTATTAGAATCAAACGAGTGTGACTGATCTAATCTATGTTGTGACACAACAGATAAATTAGATGTACGAATGTTATTTATATGTTCTTTTTTTATTCTCATTTGAAGACGCTTTTTTGTCTGTCCGACATATGACGCCGCGNAATCATTACATTTGAGCTTATAAACAACATTAGTTTGAAAATCATGTGGAGTGATGTCCTTATGCGACTTAATTAACTTATTGAGTCTATTAAGACATTTATAACCGATCATAATATCTGAGTCCTTGAATGCTCCACCAACGGTCTCGGATACATGTTTAATATATGGAAAAACAACACACAATGTTTCTCTCAGATTCAGAATTATTGTTTTTAATAAATGAACTAAAATGAGAATGACAGAATTTCTTTATTCTCTTTATTATGCTCTCAAAGATCAAATGCAGCGGGTATATCTATTTTCTAACAAAATATTAATGCAAAAAATAATATTTTTCTCATGGAAATTAGGGTGGGATAATAGTAAGGCTCTGTCGATTAAACTGAAAATCACTCCCATCTTATGGCAAATTGGGTGGTGGGAATGAAATGAGAGATATCGGCCTGAAAATGTTTTTTTATGTGACCAATCTAATTTTAATATGCCATTGGAATTAATAACAGAGAGGTCAAGAAAATTAATGCTTTTATTATGTTCCATTTCAGACGTGAAACTCAATCTATTGTGAAAGGAGTTAAACACATTAACTATATTCTCAGTAATTTCCGCAGGAGCCGCCAATAGAATGTCGTCGACGTAGCGGTAATAAAACAATACCTGAGAACCAATCCTACGCAAAGCCTGAGTTTCCAAATCTTGCAAAACAATAGTAGCAATTATGGGAGAGAGGGGAGAGCCC
>NW_018023758.1:0-10204 GCF_002006095.1 Pseudomyrmex gracilis | reverse complement strand
TGCAGGGGGGCGCAGCCCCCTGCCTACACGTTTACAACACCGACAAAAAGATTCGAAGAATCACGAAGAAAAAATTGTACACAATGTCGCAAAATAAAAACTTAGTTTTCAAACTTCAATTGTTCATAACTTTTTTATTAACAACGAACGACGGCTAAAATTTAAGGATTGTTACTCAGGAAGGTGTCCTTGACAACATATGTCAAGCTCATTGAAATCAGAGGGGGGTGACCTTTTCTGTATATTTACCATCTGATGATAATATAGTATTATACGGACGTGACGAAATGTTAAATCCGGGTATGTCTTGAATTACATATCGATTGTTTCTGAGAGACTTTGATACGAGATAAGGTCCTTTATATTTTGTCTTCAATTTAGCATTTTCTCCGGGTTTATTTGGTAAATTTCTTACCATTACATAATCTCCCTCATTATACACTGACGGTTTCTTCGCATGTTTATCCGTATATATTTTATTATAATTCTGGATCAATTCCGTCGCCGTGGACGCTTAATCGCGCGCTTTTTCTCGCTCGCCTTCTAGGTTTGAATCAACAGCCACAAAGTCTTTTGTGAATTGCGCCAATGCGAAATCTACATGATTCCGCTGTTCAAATCCAAACATCAGTTTTGATGGAGTGGATTTTACAACCGCGTGATATGTATTGTTGATGATATATTGCATGTTGCCCAGGGCCTCTTTCCATTCATCTGGCGCTTTCAATAATTTTGTTAAGGAGCTTTTCATAAATCGATTTACCCTCTCGACTATGCCATTGGCCCATGGAGAAGCCACCGCAATTTTTTGATGCACGATTTTTCGTGTTTCCGTAAATTCTGTAAACTCTTTTGATGAGAAAGCCGTTCCTCTATCCGAAACGATAATATTTGGAATACCGAAGGTAGTGAAAATTCCTGACAAACAATTGATGACCTCGGTCGACGAAGTTGTTTTGACCGGGTATAACCACGTATATCTTGTGAAGGCATCGACAACGATTAAAACATGTTTATAATGATCACGTGTAGTCTGTAACGGCCCGAAGTGATCAACATGTAATGTCTCAAGGGGATTCTTTGGAACAGAATATAGATGTGTTTCTCCCTCAAATTTATTAATCGAATCGTTAGCCATTATGCACGTAAACAGTTTTGAATATATTCATGAATTTTTTTCCGCATAGAAGGGAACCAAAAATTTTTACTAATTCCTTGAAAGGTCTTATCTAGGCCCACATGCCCCATATCATCATGATGTGCTCGCAACAGGGAACTTATCATTATTTCTGGCACGACAAATTTTAACGCTTCTTCGTCTTTTCGATAAACTAACCCGTCTACGAGCGCAAATTTTTCATCGTCTGCCAGTTCTAACTTGCGAACTAATTCCTTAATTCCAACATCACTCAGCTGTCGGAATTCCAGTTCGCGTTCTAACGGAAGTTCATTTATATACGCTATACTTCTACTCAATGCGTCAACGTGTTTCATTCTATTACCCGTACGATGCACAGTGGTTCCAAATCCCGAAAAGCTGGCCAAAAGTCGAAAAATGAAGTTTCTATTTAGGGAATTTGAAGTGTTGAGTTACCTAGACTGGTAGTTCAAGGTTGTCAAACAACAGTCCAAAAAGGTCGACCGTTAAACCTGAGTCTATAATTCAGTGCTAAAGTCGACCTTCGCACGAGTATCATCTGTCGCGCACAAGAGAAGAAAAGTAACGGTCATTTCAGAAGAACGCCAAAAATTCTACAGTAAACCAATTTTCATTCTGAAAAATGAAGCCTTCTGGTGATAATAAGTAGAATATTGAACATTTATTACACAAACTATATTACCAGTAAAGACAATAACAATTTTTAAGTGACTGTAATGAAATTGTTGAGAAATCAAATATAGTGAGGTGATGGTCGTATTAAGAAATTTGTGAAGTAAGATGTAATTAGTATAAGGTCGCGTACGTGGAAATTAGGAAGTTAAAACATAAGATAGTCACGTATGTTCGTATGTGACACAGTTAAGTGTGTTGTAAAGAGAAAATATTGCTTGATCAGCAAGGACGGCAGATCCGTCTCCGAGAGCTGATCAAGCAAAGATGAGCGAGTTGCGCGATCAACTCGTGCAACGTTGTCTAGGATAAGACAAGGTGATGCTCTCAATCCGGTGATATAAAAAGTGATGTGACAGAGTTGAGAGCAGAAGTTCGAGAACTACCGCCGAGTCGTCGTACTAGTTGTAAGAAGCTAAGCTGTAAATCGTCAAATAAAGTTAATTTAACTATTGAACGAGGGCGGAGTTACTTCTCCCCGAATCCAAACGGAAAATCCTGTAAAAAGAATCCGGTACCGTCGTAGCGGTACAACAAAATTGAACGTAAAATCACATGTAAAAATTTTAAAAACATAAAAAAAAAGTTATTTGTTCCACGGTGTTCCGCAACGAAACTTATTTTATATTGTAGTTTATACTATTGTTTAATAAAATCAACAAAAACCAGCTGCGCATAGCTGCGCCTAAGGTTTTTTTGCATGTTTTTGAAAAAACAAATATATATATATTGTAATTAAGCATGTGAAAAACGCTTAAATTTGTCAGTCTTATAAATAATTATTGGTGAAACATTTTGTAAATATATATTAACATTTACACATATCATAGCATAATAATAGAGCGTTTTTTATACGAAGACTATGGTACATAAGTCTCCACTTCTATATAATTTTCAACTTATACGTGACAAATGGCTCTGTGGTCAAATATAAAACATTTTTTTAAATATGCAAATTGTTATAAAATCCATAAATATAATTTCTATAAAAAGTTATTGTGCATTTTATTGATATTAAAGTTGTAAATAATAAAAATTGTAAACGTAAATTAATGCTTGTAATGATAATTATACAATTGAAATCTAAATTATTATGTACATATTTTTTCTCGTTGTTTAAAGTTTAACAGTACACTTTAAATTTTAGACACTTTCTCATAAATAAGTAAAGAGTACATGTAATTTATATCCTTAATAGTATTATATTTTAATGTTTTAGAATCTGCTGATAATGAAATTGGGTTATCAAGAAAAGAAATTTTTCTTTTAATCAGAGAATATTTAAATGATAGTGTGAGCGTAGCATTTAAAAAAATTAAAGAGATAATGTCCGATAACTTGCAATGTTCATTCACGTTGCCAGAAGATGTGAAACCAATTATACGCAAATTATTGTACAACTTTAGAACAAAGTGGCAACAAGTCCAAAGAAAAAAAGAAAGATTTTTTGATACATATGATGAATGGCTAAGCGTATTTGTTTCTTTCAACATTAAATCTCAGAGAGTTTTAGAAACGTCAAAAAAACCGGACTTTGGTCGTCCTTCTTTAGAATTCGCAACTTCCAGTGATAGAATAAGGCGAAGGAAGACCGAAGATATTTGTTTACAGACAAGTGTTGAAGAACTGAGTTTTGCTAATCAAATGAGTCTTCGAGCTTCCGGAAAATTGGATGCTGCAAAAGTTGTTAAAGATGTGACATTGGGTAGCCCATCAAAAGCCAAAAAGTACAGAAGATCGTTAGAATTTATTCCAGAAAGCATTCTCTCTAGTGACTCTGCTCTTTTGCTTGTAATTGAACAGAAATTGTCAAAAAGTCAATATCAGAGACTACGAACTATAAGCAAAGAAAATAATTGTAACTTGTATCCGCCATATAAAGAAGTATTAGAAGCTAAGCGTAAATGTTATCCGCTTAAATCAAGTATTACTATAACCGAATGCAATGCTGAAGTAAAACTACAGTTTTTGTTAGATCATACAGCTGAACGAATTATATTGACTCAAATGGAAGTTATTAAGAGCTTAGCTTCTGGAAATGTTCGTAACTTAAATTTGATTTGCAAATGGGGTTGTGATGGCAGTTCTGGTCAAAGTATGTACAAACAAAAATTTAGTGATGATGACGGAAGTAAATCAGATTCGAATATTTTTTTCACTTCGCTTGTACCACTACAGCTCGTATCTATTAATCAAGTGACAAATGCAGAAATTATTGTGTGGAAAAATCCGAGACCTTCATCTTCTCGATTTTGCAGACCAATAAGAATTCAATTTTTGCATAAAAATACGGAAGCAACTGTCAATGAAGTAGATTACATTAAAGAACAAGAGAGTAAACTTGTTCCTTTTGAAACAATTAAAGACGGAAAAGAAATAACCATATCTTACAAACTAGCTCTAACAATGATAGATGGTAAAGTTTGCAACGCAATCACTAGTACTTCATCTACTCAACGTTGTTATTTATGTCAAACAACATCAAAAGAATTTAATGATATTGATGCAATCTTACAAAAAGAAGTCAACGAAGATAATTTACAGTTTTGATTGTCTACGCTACATGCATGGATACGATTTTTTTAGTGTTGTTTACATATATCTTACAAACTGGACATAAAACAGTAGCAAGCGCGCAGCATTGAAGAAAAGGAAAAAAAAGAGACTCGAAAAAAAAATATACAAAAAGGTTTTCGTTTACAATTAAGACTTATCGTTGATAAGCCAAAGCCTGGATTTGGCAGCACGAATGATGGAAACACTGCTCGGCGATTTTTCGAAAATTCGACTGTTTCCGCCTCTATAACAGGAGTAGATGAAAATTTAATCAAACGATTTCATGTTATATTGCAGGCAATTTCGAGTAACCATGAAATTCATTTCATTAAATTTCAAGAATATATCTTAGAAACAGCTCGAAAATTCGTAGAATTATATCCCTGGTTTTTTATGCCAACTACAGTGCACAAGCTCTTAATTCATGGTACACAAATAATAGCTTCCTCACTATTGCCTATCGGACAAATGTCTGAAGATGCCCAAGAGTCTTGCAATAAATATATGAAAAAGTTTCGAGAAGACTTCTCGCAAAAATGTACTCGTACGAAAACCATGGAAAATGTTTTTACGGCTGTTGGTGACATCAGATCCATTTATTTCAAGCTTAAGAAAATTGCCTCAAAAGAAATTAAAATCATTGTCACCAGATGCAGTGCAGTTATTAATTCCGCCACCTATTGAGATAAAAACTGATGACTCCGACATTTCTACAGCAGAATCAACTGATTACGACACAAAAGACTCATCAGATTAGTCTAATTTGTATTTACTACTTTAGATTTTTTACTTTGTATTTGTGAAAATATATTTTAATTAAATGCAGATTTATTTCTTACTTTTTATTTTTTATTTTAGTTCTTTGAATAAATTTCTAAATGTTTCATGTTCAATGAATAACTAAAAACTAAAATTTTTTAAACAAATTTGTTTAAATACTTAATTTTATTACATTTTCAATATTTATTTATTTTAGTTTTATTCCCAATCTGTAATTAACAATTATTAAAAAATAATATATAAGTTTTAGCTTCAATCAAATATTTTTTCTACATACGTCTGTCATATTGGATCCGCTATTTTGTTTTTTGTAATTCTGACTTCGGATTCGTAATCAGCGACCTCAAAAACCTCAAGGTACCAAGTTTTGTACAAATTGAAACACGTTTTCGACTTTTAGCCAGCTTTTCGGGATTTGGGACCACTGCGATGCACGACACGAAAATCGTAACTTTGCAAAGCCAACGTCCACCTTGCTATTCTTGGATTAATATTAGCCTTATTAATAGCATAAACGAGCGCGTTGCAATCAGTAACTATAATAAATTTAATTCCGTAGAGATAGAGATGAAATCTTTCGACTGCTCGCACGATCGCGAGCATTTCCAGCTCGAAGCTGTGGTAACGAGTCTCCGCTGGTTTGGTTGCTTGACTATAATAGGCTACAACCGCCCATTTTCCTTTCAGCTGTTTTTGTAACAGCATCGCACCCAAACCTCGCGTGCTCGCGTCTGTGTGGAGTTCGGTTTCTGCCGCAGGATTGTATAACGCTAATACTGGAGTCGAGGTAAGTTCTTTTTTCAATAAATCGAATGATTCTTTACATTCTTCGCTAAAGACGAAATTGTTATTTTTCCGCAAAAGATCATACAATGGTCTTGCTTTCAAAAAAAAATCTTTAATAAATTTCCTAAAAAAACTCGCAAGACCAAGGAAACGCTGAGTCTCTATCACGTTATTTGGCGGCGGAAACTGTTTAACAGCCTCGGTATGTCTCGAGCTCAGGGTGATTCCGTCGGAAGAGATTTCATACCCCAAAAATTCTATTTTATATCGTAGAAATTGGCACTTAGCATAGTTTAGTTCAAAATTATATTTTTTTAACAGAATCAACACTTCTTTCAAAATATCTAAATTTTGTTCAATTGTTTCAGTTGGTATTAACACATCATCGATATAAACAATTACTTTATTTTCTCGTATCAACGGATTTAATATTTGAATGATACGTTTTTGGAATTCTGCCGGTGCTTCTGAAAATCCAAAAGGTACTCGTTTGAATTCATATTGACCATCATGCGTAGCAAAACCGAAATACTTCGTTGAGTCCGGGTGTACTTTAATCTGATGGAACCCGTCTTTCAAATCCAGCAAAGTGAATACAAATTTACCGGCTAAACACGACAAACAATCTTCGATGATTGGAAAGGGGTACTTTTGCTTGACTACTCGACTATTCAACGGGCGTAAATCTATGCAAAGTCTAAGTTTACCATTTCTCTTCCGTACAGGACGCACAAAATGGCGAGACACTCGGCTGAATAATGTCTCTTTCTAATAGGTCGTCTACAATTTTGCGAATTTCTATCTTTTCCGAGTGAGCAAATCGTCTCGGGGCAAATGCATAAGGAGAGTCGTCTTTCAATCTAACTATTACCGAATAATCATCATCATCCGGTTGTATTTCTCTATTTTCAATTTCTACAATCATATTAATCAATTTATCTTTATATTTTTTCTCACAATCAACTACACTATCTTCTAATTTATTTTCCAGGTCCGACCGATCTTCAAGGATTTCCAAGGGTAACTGTAAAAACAGCTCCGTGGTTTCAACATCCTTGTTTTCCGGATTTTTGTGCAAACGATAAATTATTGTTAATTTTTCTTTAAAAATAAAGTCACGACCTAAAATCAAGTCGGATACAAACGCTTGGTCTTTTATTACATATAGATCTACCGTCATCTCTACATCTGGCAATTGTTGTAACGATAACCTAACTGTAACCGTTCCGAGCACATCTAACGGCGCGCACTTAATATTAACAAATCTACGATTAGTAGCTATATATTTTATACAATGAGGTTTTAGTAATCTTACGAAGATATTATATTTCACAAACGATACTGGGCTTCCTGTGTCCACAAGGGCAGTCAGCTCACAAGGATGTCCTGCGATGGTGCTGACCTTGACTATTGACCCCGTCAGCTCGAGCTGGAGACCGTCTTCTTCTTCTATAAACGCCACGGTTTCTTCCAGTTCCTCTTTTTCGACGACGGCAGCGGCAGTGTGCGACGGTGTGGTCTGCAGTGGTCGGGAAGCTGGCTTCTTTCCTTTATCTTTTAGCTGCGGACAATCGAATTGGCGATGACCCTTGGCTTTACAAAAGAAACAGGTCAAATCGCCCCGGCAATTTTTGTGAGAATGGCCTTTCTTTCCGCAATTGCGGCACGCACTGTCACTTACTTTTTTATCTACTGTTGACACCACCGTTTTCTTATCATTTTCTGCGAAACCCGCAGTCATGTATCGCATACGCTCGAGAAAGCCTTCCAAAGAGTCGCTTGCGATTGACAATGCAGATGCTCTTAACGACCCGTATGAAATGCCACCAATTATCAGGTGAATCGTGTCTTTAATTGGCACATCAATTTGATGAATGAGTGCTAATTTGGCAATAGCATACTCATCAAAGGACTCTCTGCTCGCATTCCACTTACGTGCCTCGATTTTTTGCATCGTTTTATAAAACGGGATGCGTCTATCAAATATCTTGGTCATTTCTTCTTTTAAAGCGCTCCATGACTCGATAACCGACCCTTCCTGTAGATCGTACCATTGCTTCGCGCTTTTAGAGAGTTTACTCGTCGCCGCTAACAACACAGCACTATCCGACGTACCATGAATCTGTGCAATTCGGTCACATCCGCCGAATCCAGGCGGTAATGTTTTCACTTTGTGTTCCTCCATACTCAGGAATTTGTGTAGCCAACCACTTGATTATATGGCCACCCATCGGGCTGTTTGACCCTCCGATTGAACGTTGAGTCGCGGGAGATGCACTGGGCAGCGTTTCTGCGGATCCACCTCTGTCTCTTTCTTCAGCGAATCTAACACTCGCCGTTTCTCTTTCACCAATCGGCGGCTCAATCCTTGTCCGTTCGGACATCTGATGTACTAAATTCATCATGAATTGTTGCTGCTGTCTTTGCATCTCCATTTGCGATCTAACCAGGGTCTCCCTCAACTCCTAAATCGCATCCTTGAACGTATTTGCTGTCAATGCTTCTGACCGTCTCGACGCTTCTGCCACATCTCTAGGCTCTAACCTCTCCTGCTCAGCCAGTTCCGTCGGCAGATCTATCGGCGCATGCCGCTCTAAATGCGACATTATTCTATCTATTAGATCCGTTCGATCTCCTGTCGACGGAAGCCTGTAACGTCGAGCTTCTTTTTTGAGCTGAGCAAGTGTAGCACCGTCCAACACAGCACGATCAACCATCGCCTGATCTCACTCCCACACTTTATCTTTATGCGTAGCACAACTCGAATTTCCGACCCGATATTGTTCAACCACTCTCACACCGTCCCTAGTGCAAGCTATAACGACACAGAGCTTCTTCAGAGCTTCTCTAACGACAATGTTCCCGACGGCACGCTTGTCTGAGGCACCGCGACACTCACTTCTATCGTCGACACAACAGACTTTTATTTTCTCGACACGACAACGTCTTTTTATCTTCTCGGCACGACAGAGTCTTTTATCTTCTCGACACGACAGAGTCTTTTTATCTTTCCGACACGACAAAGTCTTTTATCTTCCGGCACGACAGAGTCTTTTATCCCACTTCTGACAAAATGTTGTAAGAATTCTAACACGACGCGTATATATGATTTTCGTTTCTCGTACGGGCATAACCCGAACAATTCGACTTGACCAGATTAAATAAATTCTCAGTATTAATTGCAAATACGTAGTAAGATTTATTCAATAAACGAAAGATATACTTCATTTACACTTCACTGATTTTACAAGAGATCTTTAGTACGGTTTTAATATTCCGTCTCGACAGTACGACGGAGACTCGCTGCAGCCACACGGCTCGACTTCTCTAATACGAGTGCCTTGCCCATTTTGCACGGCAAGATCTACCGAGATCGAAGCTTCTCGATTCAACATATTTTCGCCGGAACATGTGATGTTCACTCTTTCGCCACATGTACTTGTTCGTTATGAATCTAGTGACTTCACAGGCGTACCAACTCTTAGATACAATAATGGCGCTGTCATACCGGATCGCTTACACTATAAAATCCATAGAGATAAAAATATATTTTAATGTTGTTTGTTACGTAAAAAGTATTCTGTTAATATACTTTTTACCTTGCACTCGCAATTATACATATAATATTCATTAAAAAAAAGTATTTTTGCAATAAAAATTTTATTGTATTTAAGTTTTAGAAACAAAGTGTACACATTGTTGCTCAACGGAAACCGCGAGAAGGTGGTGGTTTCTTCTGTCAAACATAATGTAAAACATTTGTTTTGTTGAATATTATAATAAATGTTTATATATACGTTTTTTAGCATAGAAAATAATAATAATTAAAATAAGTGAAATAATTCTACATGTTATAGTATATATATATTTATTGATACTTCAGCCTGACGGCCAAGAAGGGAACTTGGTTGCATCTTTCTTACAACATACTTATCCTATTTCATATCTCGTGTTTCGTGCACGCTTGTTACATCTATTATCCTTACTGATCTGACCTACTCTATCTAATCTCTTATTTCTTTCTCATACCTAACCTACACTATAATATATACACTGTAAAATATACTAAATATCACAATTTTGGTTTTAATTTTAATTCTCCTTATCTTACAATCACGCACTCATATAATCCCCCCTCACCGACATATTTCATATATTACATATGCACACATATCTAACTCTACTATATCATCTTATATTACACTGTTTTTACTTATATATATATATATATATATATATATATATATATAT
>NW_018023757.1:0-10169 GCF_002006095.1 Pseudomyrmex gracilis | reverse complement strand
CAAATGAGTAGCAAGTGACACAGCTTCTTGAGATTAGCTGATTTTCACAACTGAAAATCATAGACGTTTACAGAGTCAGGACCATTGCTTACCACAATGCTCATTAGATGAAATGCATTAAATAATCACTCAATAACTGTTGCGAATNTTTCAAAATGGTACATGATTTTTTGATTTCAGATTAATCTACTCTACCTTCACACTTTGGCTGTGTCAAAATTTTTCAGAAACCTTGTATATATACGTAACATTAAAATATATTTATATATTTATATGATTTTAGAAAATGTTTTGCTTTAATTAAGCAGATTACTTTTATTAACTATATTTTATTAACAATATGTATCTGGTTTGCATTTAGTATTCAACATTAGAAAACATTANTTTTTGCCGGTTTTTACCAGAAAATACTGGTAAAAACAGATTTTTACCAGTGCCACTGGTATAGACTTTTGCCGTACGATGAATATTATTGTTATGGGTGGATATGTCGCATGATGGATATTACTGTAAGCGAGCAACTGTTTTACTTAGTATTCAGTGTAAAAGTATATGCCCGCCATCGTATCACTGAAAATGATACTTATGCAAATTAAATGCATGTGACTCGAGAACCAATTCTCTTGCTTGAATTTGTGAGACTATATCATCAACTATGAATACAATCCAAAAGAATAGCATTAATTTTAGTAAACTACCAAAAATGAATCACGGAATATAATATATTCCTGAATTTTTTCAGATTATTGGAGCATTTTTAAAAAGTCTAACATAATTTTTGCGATATTGTATAACAAAAAGTTTTACTGACTTTCTTGAGATCTCTTTTCGTTGATATTGTTAAAACCTCTATTATTGTTGCATTATTGACGACTTGTATAATTTTTTAAAGACATTTTACTATCTTATATAGTTATGGTATAAGGCATAATGTTATCTTCTTTAAGTGTTCGAGTCTGGCGGGTCAAAAAATCAATGTTTTTTTTACACTTTTTTTATATATGTGAATATTTTAAATAATGTAAGATTAAAAATAATGTAAGATTAACTATTTGAAGTTTTTTTTGAAAACAATTTTTTATTAACTTTAATATATTTTTAAAACACTTGAAATGTAGAAAAAACTTGAGACTTTTCGCGTTTTTATCGATTTATTGCTNACGACAGTGGTTTCTTGGTAAAGTTAGCGATTATTAAAATAGAGAGAATCTGGNAAATCTGGAAAAGTCAAGAAACTTTTCAGTAATATCTAGAATTTCATATATTGATTTTTTAAGACAAATTAGGTTATTTCAACATTGTAAATTACATTAAAGTTTTAGTTTTTTTTTTTTATAATTTGTATAGTGTTTCTTTAGCTGCTGTATCACTTTATTGTGATTGACCGATATACAGGGTATCCCATTTAAGGTGATACAGCTGTGAAATTTCGTAAACAACTAATGTTTAAAAAAAAAGTTAAACCATCTTGTAGTATTTTGAGTGAGGATTCAAATGGTAATAATAATTTTTTAATGCCTGGGCGTTTTCAAGGTAATTTNAAGGTCAACTTTGTTTTGTATCATAAACCTATATTGTTTATTTTGGAATCGTATTCTACGTAAAACAACGCACAACTTTTGTCTGAAACATTTTTTTATAGGATTTCTGTTTGTCAAGATATTCAGAGTAACATTTACAGTATAAATTTTCTAATTACACGAGAAAATGTACGACGTGATAGATATCTTCTTTCAGGACACNGCAAAGCATACAAAGTAACAGCTTTTTCAATGTTTCGTCTTGATTTACCATAAAAGAACATTATTTCTATTTTTTGGAATATTCAGCAGGAAAAATTAAAACAGTTGTTCTTTATGGTAAATCAAAACAAAACATTNAAAAAGCTGTTAATTTGTATGTTTTGCGGTACCCCGAAAAAAGATCCATCACGTCGTACATTTTATCATGCAATTGGACAATTTATACTGTAAATGGTACTCTGAATATCTTGAAAAACAGAAATCCTATAAAAAAATGTTTCAGACAAAAGTTGTGCGCTGTGTTACGTAGAATACGATTCCAAAATAAAAAATATATATTTACGATACCAAAAAAAAGTTAATTTGAAATTACCTTGAAAACGCCCATGTCTTATGAAATTATTACTGCTATTTGAATCCTTACTCGAAATACTAAAGACGTGTTTTTCCTTAAAACTCAATTTACGAGATTTTTNGCTGTGTCTATTTACATGTGACACTTTATATATTTAATAAACCGTATAGAGGATCTTTATTAAAGACTCGTTATTACAAATAAAGTANTATTTGTTTAAAAATTAAAACAAAGATAAAATTGTGATTTGAATAATATGTCAATATATTGTCGATNTTTATTATTACTTATTATAAAGAAAGTATTATCTATAAAGTAAACATTATAAAATTACTTTTACTTTTACTTTTAATTTACTTTTTAAACTGTTTNTAAAATATTTTCTTATACTAAATAATATTTAAAACACAAATGTTGACTGTGTAAATTTTAATTTTTACAAAATGTAAATATGTAATGTTTAAATTTTTGCACGTTTATTTACACAAATGTTATAAAAACAATACAAACTACAATAAAAAATTATTATTAGAAGACTCTTGTCTAAGCTCTTAAGTTTTAAAAATAGCAGATATATAAACGGTTATGAGAGCCGTTCGCTAGATGTTGTGCTGAAATATGCGTGTATATGTATATATATACGTATGTACGTGTAAATTTTTACACGCGAGGTTTTTGAATTGAAATTTCAATTCTTAAAATCATATAGGATGTTATATTTGCATCTCATATATGAGACACTCGATATACCTCTCAAACTAATTGTAAAATATTGCGAAAAAAAACTCCTTGGCAAGGAGTCAAATCGGGAATCTTCGGCTTTTCGTGCCGTCGCCTTTTTTATTCGGCCACCGAGGCACTTGGAGTTTGTCTCGCAATATACATATATATAAAGATGAACTGATACTCTAATAACGCCATCTTCCACCGGCGTGTTTTTAAACAATTATTANAAAACTCTTGTCTTAGGCTCTTAAGTTTCTAAACTATTAGATATATAAACGATCATGAGATTTTTTTTTATTAGCAGATATATAAACGGCTCTCATGATCGTTTATATATTTGCTAATAAAAAAAAATCTGCATGTTATTTTGAACTCAAACGTAGCAACTTTTAATAGCTTCTAAAAGCTTCTAATAAAGTGTATTTTCATATNATTATATTTTCAAATGTCTTGCAAGCTAACATATTGCACTGCTTAAAT
The DNA here is from genome assembly GCF_002006095.1 of Pseudomyrmex gracilis. Classification (NCBI taxonomy): domain Eukaryota; kingdom Metazoa; phylum Arthropoda; class Insecta; order Hymenoptera; family Formicidae; genus Pseudomyrmex; species Pseudomyrmex gracilis. Next base: position 6,866 of record NW_018023757.1, on the reverse strand, counting down.
ATTTGTTTTTTTCTCTGATAGTAATATTTTTCTTTGCATTTGTAATATTGTTCTAAAATTCTAATATCATAACTTGTAAAGTATGGTTTAGTTTGTATAAATTTACATTACGCCTGCAGTAATTCCATGCATGCTTTTGTGAGTCATTTTTTTTGCCACATTTGCGAGTGATGTATATGCATGCAATAATNATCTTTAAATCTTTATATCTATACTATCAATTTCATTTTTTCTGCAGTATAACATACACTGCAAAGTCATGCCAAAACAGATANAACAAAAGCAATACAGTCTGAAATATCGGCGAAGACTTGCACAGCAAACAGTGCACGATATAGAAAAGAATCTACAGACTCATCATGCAAGCGACGAAATGCCACATTTGGATAATCGCGATAGTTATGTGGAGGAAAACGTCAAAAAAGCAGATTGCTTTTCGCAAATCGTTCAAGATGAAATGATCCAAGAGGTCTTACAAGATGAGGAAGAAATCATGCAAGAAGAAAGAATTAGAGAAGAATTAATANCGTCCGACGAATACGATAGTGATCTTTTGTCGGAATCGGAAGATGAAAATAATGGTATCAATATTGATCGGTTACGACAAAATCTAGTAAAGTGGATTCATACAAATAATATATTTAGATCCGCAATAACCGCTTTATTAAGGGTATTGAAAGTAGAAGATCCTATGAAGTCTCTTCCTGCAGACGCTCGAACGCTCTTAAAAACACCCAGAAAGTCGGAAACTATTCCAATGGAACATGGACGATATATACATTTTGGTATTGCGGAAGGTTTACATCACGTTATTGAAACAAGCGGCACCATTGCATGCATACCTGAAGAAATTCATCTATCGTTCAATATAGACGGATTACCGCTTACCAAAAGTTCCAAGAGCCAATTATGGACCATTCTGGGAAGTTTCAGAAATTTNAAGAACAAATTACCATTCATCATCGGAGCTTTTCACGGGTATAAAAAACCCCCAGCTGATGCAGAAGTATTTTTAAAGTACTTCGTTGAGGAAGCTGAGAGTNTTATAGAGAATGGCTATACCTGGAAAGGTATTAACAGTAAATTTATTATTGATTGTTTCATATGCGATGCTTCTGCAAGAGCATACATTTCCTGCGTCAAAAGCCATGGGGGATATTATGCATGCGGTAAATGTGAAACCAAAGGCAAGTACTTGGGAAAAGTAGTATATCCAGAAATGGACGCTCCGTTACGAACGGCAGAATCATTTGCAACTCAGTCGCAACCAGAACATCATATTGGAATAAGTCCTTTNATGAGGCTCAATATTGATATGGTTTCACAAATGCCTTATGACTATATGCATTTAGTGGCATTAGGCCACATAAAAAGAATACTAAAAATAATGACTGGAAAGTTGAATCCGATAAAGTTAGGTGCACAGCAGGTTTCGGATATTTCCGAACGACAGCTTGAACTTCGACAACATATTCCGTTTGACTTTGTCCGTAAACCACGAGCTTTGGACGAACTCGATCGTATGAAAGCAACTGAACACCGTNAACATTTGTTTTATACTGGGCCCGTTGTATTGCGCAAGATTGTAAGATCTGACATATATAATCATTTTATAAAACTATCTGTGGCGATGCGTCTTCTAGCAACTCCTGGTATTGACTTNGAGCAAAATAGATATGCAAAAGGCTTGCTACAAGAATATTTTGTTGAATTCCTACAATTATATGGAGAGGAAAATGCTACATACAACACGCATGGATTGCTACACTTAGCGGACGATGCATTACAGTGGGGAGCACTGGATGAGTTTTCTGCATTTACTTTCAAAAACTATCTACAGCATATAAAGAAATTAGTCAGAGGCAANGATAAACCTCTTGAGCAATTAAGTAATCGGATATATGAAATTAGAAATAGCCACTGTGTTGAATCTTTCAATGATGTTATTAGCACGTATAAACTAGGAAAAAAATGCTATAATGGAACGGTGATAGGAGAATGTACGTCACCTATGCACAAGGACATACAGTTCAAGAATTTTAAAATTACGACAAAAANACCAAACAACTACTGTATCATGACTGACGAAAGTGTTGTAATGGTGGAAAATATTTGCTATCGCAATAACTCCGTAATAGTAATTGGTAGAAAGTTAAAAAACGGAAAACCTTTTTTNCATTCGCCAGCGCCGTCAACGTGCTTCGGCATTATACAATTTTCTCAAGAATATGGTAGCTTGCAAACATTTTCAATTACTAATATTAAGAATAAAGCTGTTGTTCTTCCGATTTTTGACCAATCAAACGAATCTNAAGGCCATCACAGAAATGTTGTCGCTTTTCCACTAATCCATGGTCATTAACTTTGAAAATATGTTTGCACATGAATCTAGAGATGTCTTTAAAATTTTGCATCGTCGACTTCACTAAAGAGAAAGCCGTGGAAGTTGTTCCCGATTTTTGGATATGTGATTCTTACTGCTCATGGCCGCCACGTGATGTAAATTTTCCAACAAAATATGTTAAAAATAGGTCGGTACCAAAGGAAAATTGGCCATCCTTCCAGTGCAGAATCCTTAATACTTTTGGTACTTATGCGTGTATAGTATACTTTTATTTACTAAAGTTGATACTATTAATTTATTATTGATATGTAACTTATTTCAAANTACGCTAATATGTTCTAATAAAAATAAGTGTGTATACATATATTGTTTAGATGACTATGAAACAGCTCGTCNAAACTTAGGGCTAGCTGAAGTAACATCCGATTTCCCTAGCGAAGCAGAAATTACCAGTAAACAAGTGCATAAACGCAATAAGAAATATTACACTGATTCATCCGAATCAAACAAAGACAATGTAAAATCTAAAAAANACAGCGTTCCGATTTGTAAATCATTTAGCCAGAAACAATTCCAAAAGAATTGTAAGCCAAAATCCACATTTGTTTTGAATTTATCCGATAGCGAAGAAAATGAGATTTCGCAATCAACGGCAAAAGATCATGGAAGTTTCGAGCTACAGATACCAAAACGTCTGCAAGAAAAATCGAAGCAAATTATGAATACAGTTTCTGCTCCGAAATCAAAAAAAGATGCCGCTATACGTTCACTGTCGTCACTTAATATCTACAGTGACCAGTACAAAGAAGGTATAATCTTTTGGTTTTTGTTATTTCGTATTTCTAGCAGCTTGGTTATACATAACGGAATTTAGTAGGTTCGGCATAAATCGTTATTTCCGAATTTTTAATCGCACACAAAACATATACTAATAAAACATATACTAATAAAATAAATTTATTTTACTTCTATTAATTTAGTATAAAATAAAAATAAAAAGTATAACATAATAATTTTTCAGGTACTTCATGTGCAGTTACGCTATATCCACAGCACAGTCCGGAGAATAGAGTAGTTGAAGTCAACAAACTGGCTGATCAACTCATTCAACAAATTCATCAAGCACAAACATCTAACAAAATAAAAAAACCACAATATGTTGGAGACTCAGGTATATTATTTTACTGTTGCAACTTACAATAATAAATATTTTTGATAATCTCGGAAGTTACATATTTTATAATTTCTTGAACAGAATTCGAGAAGCATGTGATTAGAGATCTGACGATGATAAAATTCGATATGCGCACACTTGTGGACATGATCACCAAATTAAGCTTCAACAAGCTTACTACTCATATAGATAAAGAAGCTGTTGCCAAACAAAAAGACGAACAGCCAGAAGAAAATATTTTGCCAGCTTTCCCACTGCAACATTGGCAAAATTTCTGCGACATGGAGCATTTACTACACACAAATGACGCTGCTTGTCGACAACTTGTAAGTTTTGTATTAATATTACAGCTTAATCCTTTGAGTCATGATGGATCGCTCAGAGACTCATCTTTTTCAGCNAAATTTTTAAGTATTTTAACAAATTTCTTGGCGTCAAGTACCGGATTTTTTTGTAATGTACATGAACAAGTAAAAAAAAGGCAATCGTAGATTTTTATTTACATAATTACTATACATTAAATAAATAGTTAAAATNTGTGCTATTTATAAAAGAAATGCATTCTCTACTAAACTATTATCAATATCGAAACGATTTTTTTTAAGTACTTATTTATATAGGTATTCTAAAATATTTATCAGAAATTTATTAGATTTTTTTGCTACGTTTTTTTTTTTATCAGAAATTAATAATCTTCGAAAAATATAGAAAAATCTGCTACTTTAAATCCAAATAAATAGTTGGAATGTATCTTATAATGCTTTCGTGTTTTTGGTTCACTTAATCAGAATTTTCAAATTTTTGACCATAAAAGTAATCTCATTATTTNTGCTATTGGTTTTCCGGATGGTAACCGCACTGTACGCAGTTTTGAATGTCAGCGTTTCGCAAACATTGTGGTTAGTCTCATTNCTTCGCAACCACTTATCTCACAACTTATTTTTTTATGTCTTGTTGTTTTTTGNTATATTGGTGTCGCCATCTTGTATGAATGTAATAATTAAGATAATTAACAAATATATATAGGGTTTTAAGAGCTGATCGCAGGATGTTTTGTGCGATAGAAAAAACTCACTTGTAAAAAAGTTTACTTGTGAATACGTATATATATTCATATATATATATACTGTGACGTTTTTTTTTCTTTGGTCTTACGCAATTCCCGCGTCGTCCCGCCCGAAACGGAAGTACAAACTCGGGACACAGACGGAAGTCCGCGAGATAGGAAACGTCTAGATCAGCAGGAGAGAAAAGGGTGTTAAACCGAGCAACCACTGTACCGAGCCGACGGATCCTTGGATACAATTGTGGGCGCCAGACGCGTACTCGCGTCAAAAATGTGCGTCGCTCGACACAATGGGCCGACTAGCTCTATTTGAAACGGAGAGGGGGTGGGTCGGACGATAAATAAACAGGGCTGTTCCGAACAAATCTCGGATTAGGATCGTAATCAACCACACTGCAGATAGACAGAAAGAAATAAACAATTTATTATAACGCCGCGGAATAAGGGACAACTTAGCAAAAATAACAAAAAAAATACAAAATAAAGTTCACCGATAGGATACGGCGAGATCGCTTTGTCGTGGCGGCAGTAATTACAAAAGAATATAACATAAAAAGAAAATAGAAACTAGAAAAGTACAGGGACGATTAACAAAACACTTCCAACAGACGCGTGATCTATCGCAGGATCAATTTCGTATATCGACTCGTGATATCGAGGACGCTACGTCGTCGCGCTGACTTCACATACGCTATACACCACTAGGCGGTATAATAGACAGGGAAACAAGCGTGTTACTCAAAGCCTTCCTGAAGCTGGAAACGGTGGAATTAATTAATCTAGCCAAATCGTGCACGTACCACTAGGCGGGCCGCTAGGTGTAATATCTACGCCGCGGGACTTACTTGATTTCGCAGGGGCTGGTCAGGCTTACGCCAGGCACGGCGCAAAGCTCTCGCCGAATTCCCGTCCCCGGTCACAGGGTACTTAAGCAATCAAATATAGCGTGGCATGCACGTGCCAATAAGGATACCTGAGCGAAGCGCTCACGAAGTCGGAAGAGCTTGTTCCCCGGAACGAGAGCTAGGCGATCTTCGATCCGAGAGATCCCCGGGTACGGTACGATAGATCTCTGTGATTCGATACGATAACGGTACGAAATTTTTTTAGTATAGCTCTTCCGAATCGCTCACCTCTCGCTCTTGGCAGATCACTCGGGAAATCCACATCAAAATGCCGTAGAGAATGTAATAGCGGCACGATAGAGTAGCGTAAAAGATTGATACAGCAGCAGGTGAAACTAAGCAGTAATTAGTATGCAAGATGCGACACGTTACGATAGCGTTAATTTCAGAAAACGATACTCGATACGGTATTCGATACGATGATCGGTACGATACCCGGTACAGAGTAGGTCGGTCGCGAAACGATACACTAGACAAACACTAATACACGCAAAACACAATGAAAGAACGAAAATTGCTGCTTGGCGCTTTACTGGTACTCCAGGGCTTGTACTACTCAATAGAGTAGTTACGCGACACGCACTTAAGCCTACGAATTAATACCACAAAGCCCCGTGGAATCCGATTCTAGCCGCTGCCGAAAATCCAAAACTATGGCGAAGGTTATGTCCTTGCCGGTATCTAAACGCGAAATTCAGCGACTAGCCTCGACACGAGACTCGAGTAACGCGGATTCGTGGCTCACAAATTGACGAGGACATCTCACCGTACGTCGTCGTCCTTTTCCATTCAGCACAATCTTCAAGTTCCCAGTTCAACGATCGATCGTCGGGAGTGCCGTTAGTGCGTCCGTCCTGTTCAAAAGGCTGCGACCAAGAGAGCGAGGATCGAGATCGATTAGGGGTCGATGCGTTTGAGTGCGCTAGGATCGCGTAGGGTAGATCGCGGCGACCAATCAGGTCGCGAGGGGCGCCACATGCGACGCGATGCTCGCGCTCGGCGGCAGGACTCGCGGCCGCGAAATTCAAAGCGAGTACTGGGCCCTTACGAGCAAAAATGTAAGCAGCGAAGATTTCCAAGCGCTGAATTCCGCAGATGTAATAGAGATCCAGCATGCAGTAGCGCAGCAGGGTAGGAGGTGCAAGTTAGCAGCGGAGATGTGCAGCAGGTTTTTCCGATGTGAACAGAAGGTCAAAGCTGTCTCCATCGTCGGGTGTTCGCCACGCTTCCTCGGTTTCCCAGCGCCAAGGTTCGCTGTCCTTCTCGCTGTCATTTCTCTCGCCGCTTATTCCCGGAGACTCACCCCTCTGGTCGTTGTGCGAGTGCCTAGCCGCGACTCCACACACACCCTTCTCTCTCGTTTTCTCTCGCCTTTAT
>NW_018023756.1:7908-10800 GCF_002006095.1 Pseudomyrmex gracilis | reverse complement strand
GGGTCCTTCTCTGCTGACTGCAAACACACACAAGCACACACCGCGCTAAGCATTCTGTGCCTTCACACGTGACACAAGCAAATATTATTTATNCTTACGTTTTTAATGTATCTTGTTTCTAGTGGAATAGGCCTACTGGGGAAATCACTTTAAAAAAAACGCATCATTAATAGTACCTCATGGGTGATGTGGAAATCTATTGCTCTATGATATACAATATTATTTGTCTCGATCGAAAGTAAGTAAACACATCTCCAAAAATATCCTCGTGTCAGCAAATCATTCTCATAAATATATAATGTGTGAGTGTGCGTGCGTGTGCGCATACACACACACACATCTAATAATATATATATTTAAAAGATTCTAAAGATGGCACATACAACTGCGCCGCGTATAACATAATTATTATAATGTGCTGATGTGAAAACTCAAAATGAAATATAAAATATTTAAAAGTTGGAAATTCCTGTCAGAAAGTAAATATTTTNGGAGGACTATTAACAACTGTTGAAAAGTTGGCAGGAATAAGTCGCGTTCGACATGTATACGTGTCGAAACATGTTACTTGACNAGCGGTCCTGGCGTTGAAAATGAAAGTTACAAAAATGTTTAAAGACCGGAACTCTTGCCACACAATCGATATTTCGTTGGAACTATTCGAGAACTATAGAGAATTGTCAAAAAATTGGCAGAAATGAGTCGCATTCGACAAGTTTACTCTTGACGTGCGATGCTGGCATTGAGATTAAAAGTTAAAAAAATTGTTTAAAAACCGGAACTTTTATCATGCAATTTATATTTCGTTGGAACTATTCAAGAACTATAGAGAACTGACAAACAAGTAACAGAAATGAGTTGCGTTTGACAGGTTTACTCTTGATGTGCGGTGCAACAATGCACATTTAAAGTGGAATATAATATGTTTAAAGACTGGAACTTTNCAGAAATGAGTTGCGTTTGACAGGTTTACTCTTGATGTGCGGTGCAACAATGCACATTTAAAGTGGAATATAATATGTTTAAAGACTGGAACTTTTGCCATACAATATATATTTTGTTGGACCTATTCGAGAACTATAGCAATCTGTCAAAAACTGGCAGAAATGAGTTGCGTTTGACAAGTTTACTCTTGACGTGCGGTGCTGGCGGTGTGATTAAAAATTAAAGAAATTGTTTAAAAACCGGACCTTTTGCCATACAATATATATTTCGTTGGACCTATTCGAGAACTATAGAGAATTGTCAAAAAAATGGCACGAATGAGTCGCGTTCGACAAGTTTGCTCTTGACGTGCGATGCTGGCATTGAGATTAAAAGTTAAAACAATTGTTTAAAATCCGGAACTTTTATTATACAATATATATTTCGTTGGAACATTTTGAGAACTATAGAGAACTGTCAAAAAAATGGCAGAAATGAGTCGCGTTTGACAGGTTTACTCTTGACGTGCGGTGCAACAATGCACATTTAAAGTGGAATATAATATGTTTAAAGACTGGAACTTTTGCCATACAATATATATTTCGTTGGAACTATTCGAGAACTATAGCGAACTGTCAAAAAATGGCAGAAATGAGTCGCGTTTGACAAGTTTACTTTTGACGTGCGGTGCAACAATGCACATTTAAAGTGGAATATAATATGTTTAAAGACTGGAACTTTTGCCATACATCATATATTTCGTTGGACCTATTCGAGAACTATAGAGAATTGTCACAAAAATGGCACAAATGAGTCGCGTTCGACAAGTTTACTCTTGACGTGCGATGCTGGCATTGAGATTTAAAGTTAAAAAAATTGTTTAAAATCCGGAACTTTTATCATACAATATATATTTCGTTGGAATAGTTCGAGAACTAGAGAGAACTGTCAAAAAAATGGCAGAAATGAGTCGCATTCGACAAGTTTACTTTTGACGTGCGATGCTGGCATTGAGAGTAAAAGTTAAAACAATAGTTTAAATTTCGGAACTTTTATCATACAATGTATATTTCGTTGGAACTATTCTAGAACTATAGAGAACTGGCAAACAAGTAGCAGAAATGAGTTGCGTTTGACAGGTTTACTCTTGATGTGCGGTGCAACAATGCACATTTAAAGTGGAATATAATATGTTTAAAGACTGGAACTTTTGCCATACAATATATATTTCGTTGGAACTATTTGAGAACTATAAAGAATTGTCAAAAAATTGGCAGAAATGAGTCGCATTCGACAAGTTTACTCTTGACGTGCGGTGCTGAGGTTGAGAGTAAAAGTTAAAAAATAATGTTTTAAACCCGGAACTCTTGCCACACAATAGATAGTTCGTTGGAACTATTCGAGAACTATAGAGAACTGTCAAAAAAATGGCAGAAATGAGTCGTGTTTGACAGCTTTACTCTTGACGTGCGGTGGTGGCGTTGAGATTAAAAGTTGAAAAATAAGCGTTTAAAGGCCGGAACTTTGTATTATTCATATCAGGAACTATAGAACTTTTCGAGAACTATAAAATGATGTAGATATAAGAACTGTTAGTACATAACGCGGTGCCACGGGAATCTAGCACCTCATATCTTTGAAGTAGAATTTTTTTTATATAAATCGGCGCAACTAATAATGCCGTTTAGGAGGAACTGTAGAACTATTAAGGTTGCAAACAGAACTCATGTTAAAATGTGGAATTTTTGAGTTTGCGGTGCCAACTTCACACCGACAGCGATTGGAGATGACGCGCCCTCTGAAAATCTGACGCAAAAACAACAACGTTTCATCGGCGGTATGCGGCTTCGCTCCGTCTTGTTGAAAGATGAAACGTTTAAAATTGGGCATGGCCATCATGACAGGGAAGACTTCATCTTCCAACATCTGCCGATAGGAAGCGCCAGTGATGTTGCTATCAATAAACAC
>NW_018023756.1:5838-7238 GCF_002006095.1 Pseudomyrmex gracilis | reverse complement strand
AAAAAAAAAATTTTTATAGGAGTTTTTTATGTTTGTTGCGTGAGCGTTTAATCTGAAAGACCCTGTATGTTGATAATGTTGACATAAACAATAATAACTTGTTTAAAATGTATCGCTTTATATTACAACTTGGTTTAGTTTAAGGGGCGCGTTATATATTGTCTATATTATATTCTATACTTTATGTCACATGTGAATATCGGAACGCAACTCTAATAAGCGACAGAATGGGTGCGTTCAGACAACTCAACAGTTGTGCACAACGGTTGAAAGATAATTACTTATAATTGGATCATACTTTTAGAACCGTAACAGATTTTGAGGAATAGTCTTATCACAAGTAATGATCTCTCAACCGTTGCGTTTTCTGAACGTAACCAATGATGAAATAGTACTGAGGTTGGCAATTGGGTGCTTACCGCGGACAAACTACAATATAATGCTCGCTGGCGCTTGCGAGTATTAAGTGAAGAGAAGAGATAAGTAAAAGAGCAGTGTTCGTAACTTGAAATATGTTGGAAGAAGAACGGCACAGGTTGTGTCCAGTTAAGCAAGAAGGACGAACACAGAAATGCTAGAAATACAGGAATGAAAATGCAGGAATAGCAGGAAATGAAAGAAGTCAAGAAAGTGCAAAAAAAGAAATGAGAAGGTGGCTCCTTGATCTGTTGCGGAGCATGCACAGTAGCAGACAGTTGTCTGCACTTTTTCGACTTCTTTCAATTCCTGCTATTCCTGCATTTGAATTCTTATATTTCCTGCAGTTTTTGCGTTTGTTCGTTCTCTCTTGCTTAATTGAACACAGTTCACATGCTTATAAATGATACCATTACCTTGCCATACAAATTTTTACAGATTAGAGATTAGATCATTTTTTAGCTGAGAAAAAAGATAAAAAGAGAAAAAAATTATTGAAAATTTTCAAACTAAAGAATAAATTAAAATTTGCTTTGTAAACTAAAAACGATATTTTAATAAATTTATTTCTTAGTGCTACTTATATAGTTATGTGTTTATTGAAATAAATTTAATAAGTGTAATAAATAATTCAGTAAAATAAAGAAGAAAACACGTATGTAAATATCACTTATTACTAAACTTAATAAAATATACTTTTCTCTGCTAAGGTAAAGTTAAATTATAAGATTATTATTAATGTAAAAAATTGTGTTTATAATTTTGTATATGCAATGAATCAACATGTTAAATGCACTCCAGTGCTGTTGAAATGATTCTTTTGGTCAAAATCAAGCCAAAAATGTAAAAACAAATTTAATAAGTTTTAACAAGTTTTCTTTATTTACTATAACTTTATTTACTATAGAAAGTTAATATTATAAAATTATTACCAACGCGAAATTATAATGGTCAATAGGAGTTTTACGCTGGATGTTTATTGC
>NW_018023756.1:0-3798 GCF_002006095.1 Pseudomyrmex gracilis | reverse complement strand
CGGGGAATCTCTGGATTCTCCGCCGGGTAAACCGGCTTCCGTTCCGCTCCGCTCCGGGGAATCTCTGGATTCTCCGCCGGGTAAACCGGCTTCCGGTCCGCTCCAGGGAATCTTGTATTCTCCGCCGGGTAAACCGGCTTCCGTTCCGCTCCGCTCCGGGGAATCTCTGGATTCTCAGCCGGGTAAACCGGCATCCGCTTTGCTCCGGGGGAATCTTCCGATTCTCCGCCGGGTAGATTGACTAAAACCGTGACTTTCTCACCCACCGTTCCGAAAAGCACCGCACTGTTAATTCTTCGGTTTATTGTATTATTTTCATTTCTTTCTTCTGTACATATGATTTTTCATTTTGTTTTTTTTATTGAATAAATCGTATTCAATTTTGTTACTTTAAATCACCGAGTTCACTCTTTTTCTTACCTTTCCCTGAATCCGACGAGCTACTCCGCAGCAATTAAAGATATAAAAGAACGGAACATTTTCTCACGAAAAATAGAACCGTTACAATTATATACTAAACATTGTTTACCGGGTATACATATATATATACAGTAGAAACTCCCATGTCCGAACTCCTATTATCCGAATAATCCTAATATCCGAACATTCTATTATCCGAACATACATGTAAATATACTAAATATAAATATTGCTATATATATAAACTGTTGTTTGGATAACAGAATGTTTGGATGTTAGGATTATTCGGATAATAAGGGTTCGGATATAAGAATCTTTACTTTATATATATATTTAGGTAGTTCTTTATTCCGAAATAAACATCCAGAATAAAGTTCCTATTGACCGTTATAATTTCGGGCTGTTAGTTTTAAACTTCAAAACCTAAACTCTTTATTAATTGGTATAAGATTATTAATAAACTTATGAAAGTTATGATGTATAATATATTTGTATATATAAATAAATATATATATTAAATACATTAAATGTATTAAATATATATATATTATAATTACATGATATGTACAGTTTTAAAAACTTTATTTGTTGTAAAATTATATATTTTTTTCAATTAATTTTTATTAAACTATTATTACTTTTTATAATTATTATATTAAATGTTATTAGTTTTATCTCAAGATACAACAAAGAAGGAATGATGTGTTTCTGAGTTTGGAGTAAAAGTGATTATAATACGCGTGCACAAAAGCCGAGTGCTTCCGTGGGTGCCCGCGCCTACTTTCAAACGTTCTGCCGACTCCTGCAATAGCATAAACTATAGATAACGCGCTCCTTGAGCGAAGTCGTAAAATGAAGTGATGCATTTTAAACAAGTGAATATTGTTTATGTAGCAACGTACGTAGCAACGTACGTTTTAGAATATTCTTTTCTGAGTCCCGCTGGTAGTCTATTAACCTAAATTATATTAGCGTGTGTTATAGTTTGTGAAAAAAGCAAAATTATTAAAAATACGAAAAAACATTAAAAGGTACGTTATCTTTTTTTTGTCTATATATAAAAATTGACAATAAAATAATTTGTCAATGATTTGGTTTATACATTTATAGTATAAATAAAGTGCACGACTGTTAACAAACTATAATATAATAAGATCGAGATTATTTATAGATTATAAAAATATCTCTTTGAATCGCGTTATGTTTCGAAAAGACACGAGTTCTCACGTAGCTCTTTTTTCGTTTGTACCGTGCACTTTTTTCACGACGTTTTTTTATCATGTCACCCAAAACAAAATATAAAAAAAAAATATATTAAACTGCGACATTTATAAGTCTATAGATTGTTAGAATAAATGTTTTTTATTTATTTTTATTTGAAATACGGACATGACAACTCGAAAAGAACTCGTACAAAAACTAATAATAATTTAATTTGACAGATTACATTACAATAAAGTTTGACAAACAAATTGAAGAAGTGGAAAATTCCTGTAATAAAATAAAAACAAATTGATAATATTCAGTTGTATAACTCAACAGTGTAATAAGTAAGTATATGTAAATAAATATATTAAACACATTAAATGTATTAAATATATTATGAACTTATGTATTTTAAATTTCAAAGTTTAATTATCATTTATATTATTTATATTATATGGTTATGTATATTATTTTATTAGTATACGTATTATGTAAGTAAGAATATTAAGTATTAATTAAACAAGAAAAAAAGTTACTTAATAAGACAGCGCGCGGCTGATGTTGTGCGTCGTGTGATTCTGTCTTTGTCTAGATTACAATGTCTGTTGAAACTTTATTTTAATTTGTCAAATTATCTAATATATAAATAAATAAATAAAAACAATTAGAAATCGATTTACTAATAAATTTGTATAAAAAATTATCCATACATTGTTCAAAATTAATGAATATATAAATAATTTATGTTAATTGTGTCTTTTTGTGGTTTTATTATGTTTTTTAAATTTAAATTAATTAAATTAGATAATAAGTAATTATTTATTTATTCATTTTTTGAAGTGATAAAAACGTAAAAAGACACGATTGATATCAAATATTTATGTTTATTAATTTCGGATATTTTTTGTATCAAAATTTTTTTTATATAAATTAATTAGTTGATTAAGTTGTATTTTTTTTATATATTCATATATTAGATAATTTGACAAATAAAAATAAAGTTTTAACCGGGATATTATAACTGAGACAAGTGCGAAGAGTCGACGCATAATGTCTCTGTGTACATTGGCCGTGTATCGTCTCATTGAGCAACTTTAATATTTCATAACTTGGTAAATAACGGTTTGAGCGAAAAGTAGAAGAAGTTTTAGTTCAAAATTTCATCTTTTTTCACTCCTTGTAAGATTTATTAATCATTATGAGACACTTGTGTGTATATATACAGGGTTTCAGATCACCCGCACACCCCGTTTAAAAACGAGGGAAATGGTTATTTTAAAAAATAAATAATAATGAGAAAGCTCGTAAATATAACAAAATAAACGATAAAAAAGTCAATAAACGAGCAAAAAGTTGAAAGTAATAATATAATTCTATAAATAATTTTGAAAATACATAATAATAAACAACGCGAAACGTTTCGGTCTCCAATGGAGCCTTCTTCAGTCGCAATAACAGTTGTTAAAACAAATTAGACGCAAGATAGATACATGTTTAAAATTAAATAGTTATAAATTATACATAAATACGTTAGTTAATACTCTGTGCCTCTTGGTTGTCCATTATTTTGGAAGAAGTCCTACGGGAAGCACGCAAACACATGAAAATAATAATAACGCACCACGGAATCTTATAAAATTGTTTACTTACAAGTCAAACGATGTAAAAGTCAACTGACGGACAGAGTTACAAAGCGGTTATATATAATCAAACTCCCACCACATTAAGGAAGTGTAACTGTTTGTGTTTAAAATTTTAAGTTGTTCAAAAGACTCACATACAAACGATCCAACATGTCTAAATCGTTAATTGAATTAAGACCTTGAGCCTGTAATTTAATATGTACCATCTCCGAGATGAGTCTCTTGTAATAATTAGGTTCTCGATCTAAAATGTCCACGTTATTAAAATCAAACGAGTGTGAATGATCTAATCTATGTTGTGACACAACAGATAAATGAGATGTACGAATGTTATTCATGTGTTCTTTTATTCTCGTTAGAAGACGCCTTTTTGTCTGTCCGACATATGACACAGCGCAATCATTGCATTTTAGTTTATAAACGACATTAGTTTGTAAATCATGTGGAGTGATGTCCTTAGGTGACTTAATTAACATGTTGAGTCTATTAAAGCATTTATAACCGATCATAATATCTGAGCCCTTGAAAG
>NW_018023755.1:2649-10271 GCF_002006095.1 Pseudomyrmex gracilis | reverse complement strand
CGGTGTCGAATAATCTGGTGTCCAATAATTTGGTGTCGAATCGATCGGTGTCGAATCGTACTGTGGTCAAACGGAACACGCCCTTTTTTAAATACATAATCTAATGTTATAATAACTATATTACCTTAATTTTAATAATTAAAGTGTTTATTATTAACTTTACCAACGAAATAGGAAACAACTTACGAATTTTCATGCATAGGTCTTTGAAGTTTTGAATTTTTTTCCTGAAGTTTTAAGATTTACAGACATTTTTTGTGCTTTCTATGCTCAATTAGACTACAAAATAGCAACATTCTAGGATATTTTTGGCTGTTTTCCTTTACGCTTGATTGAATTTTCCTTGAATTTTTTGTGTGCACTTGCATTGTCTCTCTCTCTTAACAGTAATGTTGTGTTATCAATTATTTATTATTATTTTCTTTAGTGTGGTTTAAGATTTCGTTTAAGATTTTTTGTTTGAATGTTAAAATGCATTACTTGCATGTATTCAGAAGACTGTTCTCTCTATGAAGACTTTACTGTTTGTATGTTCTTCATGGCCAGTTACAATATTTTTCCATAAATAAATAATTACTTTGATCTATANTCAATGAAAGTTGTATGATTTTTTCTTGTGCTACCACAGCCCTCAAATGCCTAAAAGGCACACATTATGTGCTAAGCTAAACCCACCCCGTACTTTCTAGTAAAAAGGGGAAGAAAGAGGGGGAGAGAAAAAAGGAGGGGATGGGGAGCAGAAACAAAACATTCTAAGAACATTCTCATAACGTTTCAGTAAAAACGTTTCCCTAACGTTTGCCGAATGTTACAAGAACGTTACAATGAAATGTTCTGAGAATGTTCGCTGAATATTAGGGGAATGTTAGTCCTGAGCGAACTCCTAACATAACAAAAACATTTTTCACTGTTACTGTTCTAACATTCGCCGAACATTTGTAGAACGTTTTCATGCTACTTGGGAAATGTCAGGACGTGACACCAGTGCCTAGAAACAAAACTAATTTACTGCAAGTTTTGTTCTACGAAATTCGGCCATTGTTATCTTGCGAAACTGGTAAAAATTCACGGGATAGTCGTCGGAACGCGCTCCGAGATAGTTCAGTGTAGTCAGTGTACAAAAAGCGTGACCACGGTATTACCTAGCATGCAAAGTTGCCCCCAGTGCCATATCAATTATTTAGACGTGTTAACGCGACACTCTGACGACTTCTACGAGTTGGCCGATTCCAGCATATTTGTTATATCTGGAGATAAGATTTAATGTATTCGTATCAAATCCTGTGTAAACGCGTTCGCGCTGTCATTTGCTCAAGGACTGACGACGTTTATTGTTTAGTCTGTGCTGATAACCGCCGGAAGAGCCGCGCGAGACCATAAGTTGTCACGTCCCTGTAATTAACCGAGATATTAAAATAGGATACATTCTGTGTTGTCAGTGCGGGATGAACACGGCACAAGCTCAACCCGCCTCCAATTGCGATCTTTGCGCGCACCAACTTCTTTGTAGCGGTTTGGACTAAACCCCTTTATGTGCGGTCCGCATATTCGTCGTAATTATCAAATAGTGCTCCTGACTCTAGATTCTATGCGACGTTTAGCCGTGACTCGTTGCAGACAAGCCCTTGTGTTTTACTTGGAACTACCAGCGGGTTTTAGCGAACCGTCTTACGTGTTGTGCGAACAGTGCAACAACACGCGTTTTCTTCGACATCTCCGCAGCGCGCTGGTTAACCATGGCTTTGAGATAGGTGATCGCCGCGCTAATCGCCGTTGTCAAATTTGCTATAGAAATTTAGTAAGGCACCGTTCCGTGTTGGATTGTGCAGAGTGTCTGGAGCACTTTTTGTATTTCATCGAGGATCTCAGCCGCAATTTCATTAGTTTCAGCAGCTTACACGATCCGTCCGTCATTGTATGGTCAGGCGACCGCATATAGCTATCTTCCCTTGCCAGATCCCCTCATTTTTCCGTGGGAACAAACACCTTGCCGCGGGCAATCCCGGGTATTTACCTAAAATAGCGGTAGTCTCCGGTCAATGGTGCAAGAATGGATGATTTTTGAATTTTAATTCGTGAAGTTCAGTCGCGTATTCACTCTTGTGAAGTGTTGGTCGGGACGGCTTGTGCACCATGGACATCCACGATCAACACTCAGCGGCGTATACTAGCTAAGATTTTTACATGCATTTGATAAGGACCTAATTAAACGGTCGAAAACGTTTATGCTATTAAATTTTTAATAAACAGATTTAAATAAATACACACTCCAAAAACTGTATTTTTGCTTCAACAGCCAAAAATTCAATTGTTCATTGAAAAATTCCTGAAGTTACATACACTCATTTTTACATAATTTAATACGTGAGTTGTTAGATTTTCTGGTTGAAAATTAATAGAAGTCGTTGGAAATTGTAAATTTGAGATATTTGCTTCTTGAAAACCTCCTTCGGTTTTACTCTCGTGTGAGTTTTCGTAACTGTACTTTTCTTCCGGCTTTTACGCCTTGTCTATTCGGCCTTGACATCTACGAAACAACTTGGAATAAAAACGGAATCTTATGATTCCTGGATGCTGGATTACTACCTTGCTAAAAACAGTGGTTCGCTTCCCTACACAAGCGCACACAACAGCTTGGATTGACGGATGATAGAAAGAAGACGTATCCTCGGATAATGTCTCTTGGATCTGATAAGACTGGCGGATCACTTCCTTACTCAAGCGCACCAGCTCGGATGAAAGGATCGGCATAAATCCACTAGAAATTGAAACTGAACTTGAACAGCAATGATATTTGACTTGCAGTCGAAGCAGATATCTTTTATTTACAGAAATGGTGAGTGTACCTGACTCTAACGTTGTTACAACCAGGGCGCTTCCTTATACAAGTCCTTCACCAGAGCAAGTTCCTACAGAGATTTAATTTTATAAGAAAACCGCGGTTTCTAACAATTCTTTACACGTGTCTTGCAACCAGGGCGCTTCCTTATACACGGGATGCGTCTTTTATACCCAGTTTGCCTGATAAAAGGACAACTTCTTGGTTCAAGATGGGAGCGAGAAACGACCAATGGAAAACGCGTGAAACGGGAAAATCCCGTTGTGGTGGGAATAAAACTTTTCCCACGAGCTCATGGCTCAGGAATGTCGAGCGGATAGAATATTGTCGGTGCTCTCGCCTCGGCAAAGCACAAAAGGTTTGTATTTATTCTTTCGATAAGATAAGGTAATCGCCGTCACTACGGCGTCTTACTTCGGTTTGACTCAAAGGTGGCGATAGCTCTGAAATTTTTGTTTTGGTAAAATACAAAGGCCCAGGAGTTTTCCCTTGTCGTGGTGTGACCTTGAAGGGCGCCCGAATGTCGTGTGACTTTTTGTGAGTGCAAATGCACTGTACAAAGGTTTACGCATGCTATACTTAGTTTTTATTCTATAGTTACGCTACTTCTTGCGCTTCTGAAACGCGCACGAAAAATTTTGAACTTATATGCTAAACTTACTATACTAACATATATACGTATATAGACACACTTATACGTGCAAAACTTGCAAAGGGTCCCCCTTTGTGAAATACTGAATTACGAAAACGATGAATATAGGTATTGTCACATCCATGGATATAGATACATAAGGTATTATTATTCCCAGTTTTCTTTTTTTTTTGTCATTACAGTAGTCGGTAAAATATTAGCCTTAAACATATACCATGGTCGATAATGTACCATGGTCGGTAATATATTAGGGTCGATAATACATTATGGTCGGTAAAATACCATAGTCGGTAATATACCATAGTTGGTAATATACCATGGTTGGTAATATACCATGGTCAGTAATATACCATGATTGGTAACATACCATGGTCGGTAATATACCATGGTTGGTAATATACCATGCTCGGTAATATACCATAATAGGGGGTTTGGATGAATTTTATTAAATTGGTTTTTGCTGTTTTATTGCAAGAATGCATATTGTAAATAATATTCGCGTAGAAATTTGATTTTTTTTCGAAGATTACGTATTGAAAATTTAACTTAAAATGTCGTAATATTTCAAATTAACGATGCCTGGGAAAAACGGTCCTCATTGGCTGAGCGGCCATGACGTCACATTGATACATTGTCATTTCGTTGACAGCGATTTTGATCATTTTCTCACAATAAATTTGAGCTACAACGCAATTCCTGTGATCGTATGCAATGCTGTGCAAATTGGAGCCAGGTTTTGTGAAGGCAAATTCTTCGAACTTGCCAAAAATCGACGTTTTTATGGTGTGGGAGTTTCTCGTCAGTGATGACAGATCTAATGTTCCCGAAGTTTGAGGAGTGTAAGCGTTTGTGTAAGTGTGTAATTGCACCTTACGTCAATATCTATTTCATTATTTTTCAAACTCAAAATACTCGAAATACCTCATTTTGTTTCAGAAATGTAGAAGAAGAATACGGCGATTCCGCCGTAGGTTATGTTTGCGTGAAACGCCAAGGAAAATTTTGCATTTTATTTGAAAGAATTTGCTCCGAGCATTGCGTTCACCAGACAGCTTACCAGGTAAAATTAACAGTGGATAAAGAAAAAGAAAAAATCAAAACTCTAGAGTGTCTGTACAAAATTACATATCAAATGATAAAATCAGCGACAAGTGCAGGGGGCAAATGAATTTACAAATGTTGTGCTCGGGAAAGAAAAAGGGATTATTTTGTGTAGCTGATCCAGAATTTGAGAAAAATAAGCAGTATGAATCTTTATGGATTGAGTACGACAAAAATTTTACGAATGACTTGATAAAAAGAGCTGAAAACTTTTGAGAGCAAGATATTTTTTCCATTTTAGTGAAAGCTGTCACGCGATGAAAAGTATGTCAGCCTGCATCTTATACATCAGATATTCAATAAGTGACAATGTGTACGTGTGATAAGTAAAAAATATTGTTCTGAAAAACAATCTGTTACGCGTTTTTATTTAGTGTAAAATTACTGTAATGTGTCTGCAGTTATTTAAAATGTTTCAGGGAATACATATTAAAAAAAATGACAACTTTCAGTCTCAAATTTTATTACGCTCCTTCAATGTTCAAATACATGTACGTAAGCTTCGCCTTTTTTAGATGACAACACAAATATCACGCAAAATACACATTATTTTTTTATGATTGGTTTCTGCAAATTCACCAGCCCTGCTACAATTATTGCTACATCATCGATATATGGCAACAAGTTCCAATCCACACAAACATACGGCGACAACATTTTGTACTCTCGAACCCTTTGTATGACTCTTTCAACGTGAATCCTTCAACCTGCTACGCTTTTTGTTTTCAATACATCCGCCTTAGAAGATTTAGTGGCACTAGAAACCGAAGGAGGACAAATCAACTCACTTTTTTTTTCTTTAAAATAGTTTGAATCTCTTTGAATCCTCTGTCTGCCATTACACCACTTTTTTCGGGAATAATATACATTATTTTACTCTCCTTGAAAAGTACAATATCGCTTGTTCGGCCTCCATAGCCACGAGACATGACAGAGACAAATCCGTCAGAAGTGCAACTTATCAAAAATTTTGCAGTATTGTTATGTTTGTACTGCAACCATGTTAATGCTTGATGCATTGGATTGGTTGGTGTTTCGATATAGACCTCAAAAGCATCAACTATAATACAAACATGACTATAGTATGCACAAAATGCAATAGGCAAATTCTTTATAATCACTTCCAATTTTGGACAAAAAACGAGAGTTTTCAAGTAATGAGCTAAATGTTTTACT
This sequence comes from Pseudomyrmex gracilis, assembly GCF_002006095.1. Taxonomy (NCBI): domain Eukaryota; kingdom Metazoa; phylum Arthropoda; class Insecta; order Hymenoptera; family Formicidae; genus Pseudomyrmex; species Pseudomyrmex gracilis. The sequence goes on along the minus strand of NW_018023755.1, from coordinate 4,503 downwards.
GTTTTCTGAAATATTCTGCTAGCCTGTGATGTTGACAATCCAAAATGATCGCCTAATTTATTAAATGTGTCGGACGTTCGTATTTTCATCAATGTCAAAAAAATGTCGTCAGTGGAACATCCAATCGAAGACTGTAACAAGTCAACAATCTAAATCCATTCCTTTTGCAGCTGTTTCTTTCATTTTTTGTTTCTTCTACAACATCGCTGCTTGAAGAAATGGCATTTCCACTTGAAAAAGATAATATCTGAAATCCGCTCGACGGATTTGTTGAACACGATAATGCGATTGAACTCGCGATATCAGAGAGACTCAAAGTTTTTGATTTTGATGTGACTTTTTTCGGCAAATGCTTTGCACATTCACATTGTTGATTGCATTGTACAGATGCATTTGCAACATCGGGATTACACGAAATATATTTACTACGAACGTGAGGTTTTAGCTGCACTTGCACTCCAAAGTTTCGAGACAATCAAAAAGTACCTTGATCCGATGGAGCTGAATCATGAGGCTTGCACGTCGATTTATTAAAAGCCTAAACCGGTTTCATAAGTTTCTGCTGTGCCTGTATTCCAACGACGCGAGATTCTTGTAAAATACCTTGGTCCGACGGAGATGGCAAATTGTTCTGTAAATCACATGGAATTTTGCTATTAATTCATTTCTTAATATGCATTTGTTACTGGTAGATTCAATAACATATTTCTTAGCTTTCGTTAATTTACAGAAGTAGTCAAGTCTGCAAAAATCGACACCGTGTCACGAGCAGTCATTCTGGAGTTCTGTGTCTTTCTTTTTTTGCTCGGTATTGGTCCTCTGCCATTGAAATTTGAAATTTCATTTTTATTTTCCAACATTGATAATATTTCGGAGATTTTTCTTTGTCTGGTCAGTGTTACTAATGCAGGGCGAGATGATTGAATCCACGTTTTCACTCGAGTAGGTTGACAATCAAACTTGTGTGGCGTTGCATCTGCCTTTAATTTTGTAGGAGCTCCCATCAAGCAATATCTGACGTAGTTGTCTATATTCTCTTTTGATTAGTAGCATGTTGTAATTCTGTTCACGCATGCAAAGCGTTAGAGCAGATCTATACCGATATACTTAAGTACTTTAGCTAGATAGCTATAATGTTCTTCTAATAGTCTTTTTTATATTAATATTGTTATATTAATAATTTTTTAATAGTTTCTTTTAATATTTTTTCAATGTTCTTGAATGTTCTTTTCTTACAATAAAACTTGCGCATAAAGACCACGGGCGCTGGCCTGAGCGAGCAAACAGTCGCGGCAGAGATAAGGCACGCGCAGAGATAAAGCACGCCTCGCGACCGCGGGAACCGAGTAAGCGCGGGACTGTTGACCGCCAGGACCGTTGAACGACGGTTGTGGGACAGTGCAGCATTCTTGTAGCTATCAACAATTCTTGTAGGGTATAAAAACGGCCGGAACAACCGGCAGAAGAGTCATTCAGATTCGGAATCTCAGTCAGTAAAGTTTGCTCTGGTTAGACCAAAAAAAGTATTTTTGCTATACAGACTTAGAATATTTCTGCTGTTACAAATCGGAACTTAGAATATTTCTGCTGTTGCAAATCGGGACTTAGAATGTTTTTGCTATTACAAATCGGGACTTAGAATATTTCTGTCATTACGAAACGGGACTTAGAATATTTCTGGATTTAGAATATTTTACGACGTTTGAATTTAGCATTAATCTATTATGGTAAGACTTTTGTAGTATTAATAAGTTTTAAACTAAGAAATAATACGGTCATCCGAGCCGATCGCAGGATGTTGTGCGGAAAACTGTGTATATATATATATATATATATATATATATATATGCATAT
>NW_018023755.1:0-1343 GCF_002006095.1 Pseudomyrmex gracilis | reverse complement strand
AGTCTTAGAGTTTTCGGCAGCGGCTAGAATCGGATTCCACGGGGCTTCGTGATGATAATTCGTAGGTTTAAGTGCGTGTCGCGTAATTACTCTGTTGAGTAGCTCAAGCCCTGGAGTTCCGGTAAAGCGCCAAGCAGCATTCTTGTATTCCCTTGCGTCTCGCGTGTACCAGTAAGTGTTGAGTGTATCGTTTCGCTATTGTCATATCTCGCACCGGGTATCGTGTCGATCCGCGTACCGAATATCGTACCGAATATTGTATTCCGAATTAACGTTATCGTAACGTGCTGCGTCCTGCGTAATAATCTCAGCTTGCCTTTCACCCGCTGCTGCATTAATCCTGCACTCTCTCCTATCGTACCGCTATTACATTCTATACTGCATCTTGGTGGATTTCTCTGAGCGATCGGCCTAAAGTGAGGGGTGAGCGAGTCGGAGGAGCTGTAAAAAGAGAATTTCGTACCGTTATCGTACCGAATATACGAGATTTCCCGTGCCGTGCTAGAGGATCTCGCGGATCGAGAAGTGCATAGCTCTCGTTCCGGGGAACACGCTCTTCCGACTTCGTGAGCGCTTTGCTCTGGCGTGTCCATTGGCACGTGCATGCNGCGTGATTTTTTTGATTGCTTACGTGCACGGTGCCCGGGGACGGGAATTCGGCGAGAGTTTTACGCCGTGTATTTGCACGAGTTGGCTAGATTAATCCATTCTACCGTTTCCAGCTTAAAGAATGCTTTGAGTAACCCGCTTGTTCCCTTGTGCATTATACCGCCTAGAGTGTATAGCGTATGTGAAGCCAGCGCGACGATATAACGTATTCGATATTACGAGTCGAGACCCGCCATTGGTCTTGCGATAGATCCCGTCTGTTAACTGTGTCTTGTTACTTGTCCCTATATTTTTGTATTTTCTGTTACTTCTCATTCTCTTATAATTACTGCCGCCGCGACAAAGCGATCTCGCCGTATCCTAACGGTGAACTTTATTTTGTATTTTTTTGTTACTTTCGCTACGTTGCCTATTCCGCGGAGTTATAATAAATTGTTTATTGCTTATAATCTATCTGCAGTGTGGTTAATTGCGAACCTAATCCGAGATTCGTCCGGGACAGCCGTGATTAATTATCATCCGACCCACCCCCTCTCCGTTTTAAATAGAGCTAATCGGCCCATTGTGTCGAGCGACGCACATTTTGACGCGAGTACGCGTCTGGCGCCCAAAATTACATCGAAGAATTCGTCGGCTCGATATAGTGGTTGCTCGATTTGACACCCTTTTCTTTCCTGCCTGTCGAGACGTTTCCTATCTCGCGGACTTCCGTCCGTGTCCCGGTCTCGTATCTT
>NW_018023754.1:0-10144 GCF_002006095.1 Pseudomyrmex gracilis | reverse complement strand
TCAGTCCAGTTATCTTCCCGACTGAAAATCCTCATTCTCCGCCCCGGTAAAGCCAGTACGGCTGACCATAAAGGGAGAACAAACGTTCGACAAGAGTAAACGGTTTGTCGAACCGTGACCTTCAACACTCGGACGTAACAGTGTTACACAATGTTGCCTGTGTACATAGTAGGGATGGGCGATGGTAAAAAAAAGTATCGACATTCAAATAATCAATTAAACAATTTTTTAAAATCGATTATATCTGAAAAATATCGATAATAATCGATTATTTTTTATTGTTTAATATTAAATTATTAATGCTTACAATTGGACTAAACATTAAAGATCGAAATTGACCAGTCAAGAACACAGGTTAATAGAATACAGCCGCAGATGAATACGTTCTGTCAGAATAAAAGTAATTTAAAACTTCTACTTATGTATGCAATGATTTTCATAAGTTTTGTATTAAAGAAGTGTAGTAACTAAATGTTAACAATTGAAAATAATCATTAAATGGTAGTTGCAAATACTAAGCAGTAATCTGCACCTCTACGAATTGTACATCTGCACCAATCAGATATCGCAACGTCGCATTAGTGTGTTAAGACCTATCTACATAAGACGCAGATACGAGTCGCAAGTAGCAAGTCTTGCGGAATTGATTAATCACGTTTGCCGATTTACTGATTTGACCAATGTGATTGGTTAACTATAGAATTATTGATATTGATAACTATTGATAACTATTCTACTTCCAATAGAAACGGAACACTAAATTTGGTCTGGAATGGAACCAAATTGAGAGTTTCGGTGGAAACTAGACCACAGTCGACATAAGTCGACACAAGAGTCATTCTGTCTTTGTTTTTCACTGAATACTGAACAAAGACAAAATGATTTTTGTGTCGATTTGTGTCGACTGTGTCTCCTAAAAGAAAAGCAGCCATTATTTAACCTTTTGACGAGTCTGCAGACAGAATGCGGCACCAAAGGCCATACATAAAACGCAGATGCAGATCGCAGAGCACAAGTCTCATAGAATTGACCAATCACGTTAATCAAATCAGATGATTGACCAATAGCTGATTGGTATAATGTACACAGCGCGTCAGGAATTCGAAGAGTAGGCGCGAGATCGGAGGGCAAGCGGGGCGGTTGCTCGCCAAAGGCAACAAGCACCGTACAAATTGCACGGCCCGCTTGCCCTTCGATCCCCGAGCCTACTCATCAAATTTCTGACGCGTTGTGTACAATAGCCTTTACAGGTTCTTGCACTCTGACATAGAGTACAGTCGCGGTCACTAAATCGTTTCGTTGACGCGAGGAGCTAGAGGTAAGAGGGACGGTATTTCTTAGCAGTAAGTACTGTCAACGGGCGCCGTACTAACTAACTGTAGCAGATCCCGCAAAATTGATCATTCGCGTTTGTCACATTAATTAATCCACTAACGTAATTTGTCACTTCATCGAGATCTGCTACAGTTAGTACGGCGTCCGTTGGCAATACTTACTGCTAAGAAATACCGTTCTTCTTACCCCTAGCCTCCCACGTCCACAAAACGATTTAGTGACCGCGACTGTATGTACATTATGCGTAGCATAGAACCACTGAACTATATACTATACTGGAACGCTCACTCAAATGGGAAGAAACGGAACGATAGAGATAGAGAATTGTCACCAGCTTGTTTTTTCTGCCCTTATACTACCCTCTATTCTACCTCAAACTAAAAATATTTAAAGCTCCAATCAGAACTGCTCAAACAAGGTTAGATATGGGGACAAATATACCTATCTCTATTTTTGGAGTAACCGGCTGCTTAACATTGAATGAGCGTTCCAGTATAGTCTATAGTTCAGTGCATAGAACTATTTGGATTAATGGTTACGTTCAGAAAACTCAACGTTTGAGAGATCATCAATTATGATAGGACTATTCTTCAAAACTTGATACAATTCCAAAAGTATGATCTAATTATGAGTGATTATCTCTCAACCGTTGTGCAACTGTTGAGTTGTCTGAACGCACCCAATGAGCATCTAGCATATTTTTATGTAAATCAATATAGCGACTTTCTGCTAGACGCTCATTGGTCCATATAGTTTTACGCTATGCATATGAAGCTGTCATTTCGTGTGCAATAATCCTTATAGTTACGACTAAAATTTTTCCACGTACAATAGCTCTTATGTTACTCTAGTTTTTTCTAATATTAAACTTTAGTAATATCAAGTACAAAAAATTATCGATGTAGCCAGTAATCGAATATAAAAACATCGGATGAACAATCGGTCTCATAAGAAAAAAGGCGTCGATGTTCCAATAATCGAGTGATTTTTGCCCATCCCTAGTACGTAGCTGGAAAGCTCCCTATAATAGAAGAAAAGCGTAACAGGCATTCAAGCCAAGCAGGCACATCACGGTACTCGCGTGTCAGAGTAAAGCTTTCTCCGCGCGTAATTTACAGAATGGAGATTCCGGATGTTCCAGACTAGACACTTTATCTCAAGCTAGGGAAAAGTCTGGTAGTTAACGGGGAAACAAAGCAGGAGCAAGGGAGGCTTGACGCTCGATTAGCTTGAAAAAGCTGTCGATTCACAGCATGTGCCATCACACACAAAGCCAAGTAGTTAGCTAGAATTTATTATGCTGAAGTGCCTGTTTTTTTTTTCTGATTGTAAGGCACGCTTAGAGTTGCTAGATCAAAAATCAGAAAACCCAAACGCAGTTGTTAATTTATCTGGACATTTTATCCTAAAAGCCGGAAAACACTTTTTTACATTAAAAAGCAGCATTTAGTATTTGTTTGATATTAGGTGCATATACATATATACTACGTGTTAAAAAATAAAACAACATCAGCTTGTTTCAAATAGGATAGATTTATTATCACATAATTGAAAATTGACATTTGGCACAATAACACATATAAATTAAAAAGAAAAACAAGTTCTGTAAATTACAGACTGTAATTATTATAAAAAAATTAAAGTACCTCTGTTCTTTTATTATTACATAAATATAGTCTGTTTTTAACTAAACACTTAAATCTCAAAATTTAGTACTTTATACTAAAACCAAATTTTTTATAATAGAAACAACAAAATTCAAGTTTTGTTCATAAAAAAATAACAGTGAACTTTAATACTTACTAAACTAAATTAAAAATCTACATTAAAATAATAGATAATTAACATTTGACATAATCATTACATTAAAAAAATAAAAAAAATAAAAACACTATGTAATAACAAATCAACTAAACTCAGTCTTAGTCTGTCTTATTTGTATTGCTAATAGGGTTCAGGTACTTGGTGCTTGAGCTTATCAAGTACGTCATTTTCTTTAAATATCATTTTGTGAAACTCTTGACACGTTAATTTCATATTGCACTGTAAAAACATCATTTTCGTTATTGTATCTATTTCTAATTTATTCTGTTTTTTTTTACCATTAAGTGTTTATCAAAGAGAACACTCTTTCGATGTTTGCATTATGGCCTGGAATAGCAAAATAATATTCCGCCAATATTAATAATTGAAAGTAATATTTTGCATTGTTTAGAGAATTAAAGTATGCAGACCTTTTTCTTTATGTGCCAATGAATTTTTAAAATCATCCTTTTTTTGTTGTATAAAATTCTTAAAGTTTTGAAATTGATCGAAACATTTACTATCACTTAACTTTACATTTTTCCTTGACAAATTTTTGATAGTATCTGCTACTTCTTCCCAGGTTGGATCCATTGTGGTGTCCATTGAAAATGTTTTAAATCAGTGCTGAGATAAAAGGTCCAGCTTTGTATATATAGTCTCTTGCAGTTTTGTACATATTTTCCATATTATCTTTGAAATTATTTACACGATTTTGTTGGATCTTTTCCAGTTTGCGTATAATACCGAGAACTTTTAATGGACAAAAGTTTTGTTTTAATTTTTCATTCAAAGTTTTTACTATTCGTGAGCATTGTTTCATCACTTTATTAACAGAACTATCTTTTTTTTCAGGGTGTTTTAGTTTGCTTTTGTACATAGACATGAATGAGTGCAAAATCCATAAATAGCATTCGTTTAGTTCATCTTCAAAAAACATTTGCAATGTTCTGGGTGTATTTGTTAAAGACTGAAAGTAAGCCTTTAATGGTTCGAACATTTGCAGAATTTTTTCTATGGCAAAATAAAGTGACAACCATCTCGTTTTTGAATGATAAAGCATTTGTTTAAAATGAACGTCTAAGTAATCACATATATTTTTCAAAGCTTTTGTTTGTACTGTAAAAGTAGCAAAGTGATTATGGAGTTGCATTACTATACTTTCTAACAAAATGGGCAACAAATCTATAGCGTGATGTATTGAGTATACGTAAATATGGTCAATAAGAGCCATTCGCTGGATGTTGTTGCGGTAATATTCGTGTATATATATGTACACATATATATACGTGTTCACATGTAAATCTTACACGTGAGTTTTTGGATTGAAATGATGTATTGAATTGCTGAAAATGTGAGCAATACAGCCAACTCCGATAATATTGTTATTTATAGTAATTGATTTAAACTTATTTTAAATGTTGTTGACACCAGTTCGATTTTTACCTCCAAAATTTGTAGTTGTATTATTAGCCGCAAATGCAACCAATTTTTCTAACAACTTTTTTTATTTAAAACATTATAGACGTAACTCGATAATGTATCCGAAGTTTCATTAGCTTGTGCCTTTATGTCTAGTAAATAAACTTGGATTCTTCCTTTTTCAGGATTAAAATACTGAATTAACAGAGGAAACATTTTTATAGCACCATGGTTGCTGGCATCTGTTGCTGCGCTTATGTATCTAATTTTACACACATCATTCAAAACAGTTTGAAGAGCGTAAGGGCCTAAAACATTTTTTAACATAATTTCGGCTTTTGTGCGGCAACAAGGGACATCTTTGGCAATTTGTAAATCCGAGTAGATAACTTTACAAAGTGGAGTTGTAGAATCTAAAGAATTAAAAGAATGATGGTGTTGGATGGTATGATATACTACCCATGTAGCACAAGACGTTTTTAGGCTTATCCTAACAATATCCAAGACGGCTCAGGACATTTACAGGACAATTTCAGATATCATTATAAATATATTTTATGAAAATTGACTATGCATCCATGATTACTTTTAATTATATAGAAAATTTAATGTAATTTAGAATTTTTATATAATATAACAAATATCAATATTCTCTAGATAATCACTAGATGTCTAAAAGATATCTACTTTGTCTATTGTTTATAGATAGATAGATAGATAATGTTTATTGATTCCTCTTAGGGTTACAATACCTTATACAAAAAAAACTTACATCTACTCTTACAGCTAACTTACACAAAAAAGAAAAAAAAACTTACATCTACTCTTACATCTACTTTTACAACTAACCTTACAACTAACTTAAAAACTATAATACCTATATACACACACACGCACTCGCTTTACCTTACTCTACGCAATGTGAACCTCCTTTTCCGGCAATCAACTCTATTCAGCTACTCTGCCATTGGTTCCCATACATTCTTTACTCTCTTTTATACAATTACACAATTCTTTCCACACATCCATTCACTCAACTCCCATTCATTCAACTTACATCCCTTCTCTCCTAATCACTCTTCTCTTTCCCCCTGACCTACTTCTTTTTCAGTTCCCCTATATTCCTCCAACTTTCTTAACCATCCTTCACCCACTCCCTCCTCCCCCAGCACCACTTCAATCATATCCTCCTCGTTCCCTTTCGCCCCTCATACCCCAAAATCCTCCCACACATGTCTCCAACTCTCCTCCACTAATTCACACATTCTACACATCCTTTCTTTCTCCCCTTCCCAGTATTTACTTTCTTTTATCTTGTTTCCCATCCTAAACCTAGCCTCCCTCTGACATCTGCTTTTTCCCCACCCCTTTTTTAAATATCCCGGCACTCCTTTCTTCTTAATCCTCCCGTACCATTTATTGTATCTTGAACTTTCAATCCTTTACTATCTCTCCTCACTCTATATCCTCCTTTTCTTTTTTATCAACCGCTGAACTATCCATTCTCCTGCCTCTCTACTTTCCCCCATTTCCGCTATCCTTACTCCTCTCTCCTTATAATATTTTATCCTGTCATTCTACCACTCAGATTACCCCTCCCTGCTCCCCTTTCTACCTCTAATCTCCTTTAAACATAGCCTTGCTATTTTGCTACCCTCTCTTCTTTCCAACCTTTCCTCAAATCTCCAAGTCCTTTACCCCGCTCTTTTCTTTAATAAATCTCTCTGCACTTCTTCCCTTACAATATACCCCGGAGTCCTCCAACCTACTCCCAATAACCACCTTATATATCTAGTTTGTAACCTCTCCAAGCTATCCTATTTTCTCCATCCCCATACCTCCATCTCATACTCAATCACCATCCAAACCAATACGTCGAACAACCATAACCTTCTACACGAATACCCTCTTTTTCCCAATCCTTCACACCTGACTCATAATAGCCGCCCCTTTTTTCACCCTCTCTTTTATCTGCGCCTCTCTCCCCTCATTCTTCTGAAACACATATCCTAAATATTTGAATTCCTTCACCTCCTCCAATCTCTCTTCCTTCCACCACCATTCCAGCTTTTCTTTCCTCCCTCCTCCCCTCCTAAACCTCATCACTTTTGATTTATTAACGTTGACTTCCAAACCCTTTCTCAGATATTTTTCCATCCCTTTCATTATTCCCCTCATCCCTTCCTCCTCCTCCACTAACACCACCAAATCATCCGCATACGCCAATACATAAACCCTTCTTCTCCCTACCTTCACCCTACCCCATCCGTTCCTACCCAAATAGTCCTCCATATCCGCCGTCAACAGATTGAACAGATACGGGCTCAGCGGGCATCCCTGCCTCACCCCTCTACCTGTCCAAAATTCATTCTTCACCTCCCCCCTTGCCGCCACTATATTCCTTGTCTCCCTATATAAGTCTCCACTCCTTCCCACTAATCCCTCTCTCACTCCTTTCTCCCTCATCGGTCTTAGTGAAGTTTCCCTATTGACCGTGTCGAAAGCCGCCTTGAAATCTATAAATAATGCAATCAATCCACCGCCCATTCTACTTAAATTTTTGCTAACCAGGTAATTTATCACATAAATGTTATCCATTGTACCTCATCTTCTTCTGAACCCCGCCTGACTCTCCGGAACTAAATTCTTTCCCTCCACCTCTTCCCTTAATCTTTCTGCTAACACCTCCGCATACACTTTATACAATGACCCGGCCAATGTCACCCCCCTATACTTCTCTACCTTATTTCTTTCTTTTTTTTTAGCACTGGCACCACTATCCCCTCATTCCGCTCATCGATCCACCCCTCTCCTGCTCAAATCTTCTTACATATATTCTACACCCATTCTTGCATATTTCTTCCTCCAAACTTCCATACCTCTGCTGGTATAGCATCCCTCCTTAGTGCCTTCCCTACCCTCAATTTTTCAATTGCCCTTATAATTTCCTCCCTTCCTATACCCTCCTCTTCTTCCTCCCTCTTTCCCTTTTCCATTCTCACCACTTTCCAATCCGCCCTTCCCAACTGCTTCTTGAAATAATCCTTCCACTCTCCTATCTCAATCCCACTACCCTCTCCTCTCCTCCTTTTTCTTTTCCTATTTAACATTTCCCACACCTGCCACATCGTTTTTGCTTTTTTCACCACCTCCTCCCAAACTCTGTTTTCTTCCTCCTTTTTCCTATTACATAACGCCTTATACTTTTTTTTTCTTATACTCCTCCTTACGTCCTCCTCCTTCCCTCCACCTTCTTAACTCTCTTCTTAAATTCTCCTTTTCCTTCTTACATTCTTCATCCCACCACCCCTTTCTTCCACTCCCTACTTTCCTTAAAAAGTTTAAAAATTCACGAAATTGGCGATGGTTCAATTCTGATGTTTTAATAAAATTGACAACTTTAATAACAATTTTCATTACTTCTTCATATTTCAGAGATTTTGCACATAATGCTTCCTGATGAATGATGCAATGTATGGAATATATTTCTTGTCCTGATTGCGATCTTAATTTTGATTTCAGACGGTCTATAAATCCAGCATGTTGTCCCACCATTGCTGCAGCACCATCGGTAGCAACCGAAACTAAGTTTTCCCACGACAACGAGATATTTGTCATTGCTTTTTCCAAACTATTTATTACATCTTCTACTGTTGTAGTATCTTTCAAAGATATAATATCTAATAACTCCTCTGTAATTAATAAATTATTATTCACTCCACGAATAAAAATCGCCAGTTGTGAAATATCTGTGATATCGGTACTTTCGTCGAGCGCTAATAGGCGATAAACGTTTTCGCTGTTAATTCTGCGATTAACTGTCGCACGAGATCTGCACTAAAATTTTCAACGCGACGTGCTACAGTACGAGCGGATAATCTAATTGCTTTAACTTTTCCAATATCATTTGGACACGCAGATTCTGCCGCAATCTCTAAACACTTTTTTATAAAAGATCCACAAGTAAACGGTCGTGACTCTCGTGCAATTGCGTGTGAGATTTTGTAACTCGCGTATTTAGCAGATGCAAGATACGATTCTTCTGCCTATTATTAGTATTAGAAAAATATATTATTAAACTTTAATTATTATAATTAAAAAAATTATATATTAATATAATTATGATATATAAATAAAAATTACCTCATAATCAATGACTCTCGATTTTAATTCTTTTAAAAGTTCCATTCGCTCTACTCCAATTTTATTATGTGTAGATTCATGTTTAGATTTATAATGTCTTTCTATAATATATTTTTTAGCAGTAATGTTTATTCCGCATATTAGGCACNTAGCTTCATTATTTATTTTAATTATAAACCATTTTTCCTATAATTGGTCGACATCTACATGATTTTTTCTTTTACTTCTATTGCCTTCCATAATAACTATATTTGCCGGATCAAAGTAAAAACTTCAAATATTTATAATTGTGATAGTTTTACTCTAATTTAATGGTTAGAAATAAAAGAAAAATAGTTGATACATCGGCCGCTATGCAACAAAAACAGAAAATAAGCGGGAGGATCCGAGTTCGACTCCTGAAGTATTTTTCGCAATGGATTTTTTAATTTTGAGAGAAGTAAATTAAATATTTCATTTAATGTGATGCAAATCAAGATGCGTCCTAGATGAATTTTCGAATTGAAATTTCAGTTTGAATCATTACGTGTATATTAATTTACGCGTTTAAATAACATATAATATATTTGCATGTACACTAGCATTGGCTCGTATCGGTCTTCAATACTTAGTATGACAATTTCACGAATCTTTAATATTATTGATAAATAAAAAATACACAAAAAGCAACAAATGTTTGTAATTTATAAATTACAAACAAGTCGATAACTGGAATGTCTTTTTTTCGGAAAGAGAAGTGTTTCACTATAAAAAGTAAAACATTAAAAAAGGAAATAAAAAATCAAAATTATATTCTAAACTGAGTTTTACATATATGTACATTAGTTAATTTTGTAGCACATGTTATTATTACACTAAATATACATATACTAGAACTAGATNAAGGATGGATGGTATAACTGGAAAAAAGAGTACTGTTTTTTGTGCAAAACTACGTCAAACATGTAAAATAAAATTAATATATTTTAGCAAATTTATTTCTTTTCTTTATTTGATATAACAAATTAAAATTATAAGATAGTTAAAAATATAAAAATTATATAGTATATAACAATTATTATAATATAACAATTTAGAAATATATAAATAACACGTTAAAAATTTAAATTAAATGTTTTGTGTAAAATTTAGTTTTCGCAAAAATAATTTTTTAAATCAAAAAATCAATTAATATTTAGTTTGAAACCGTTTAATGTGATGTGAAGTTGTTTAAACCAGCATCTATAATCTCATAGTTATTAAAGTTTTGAGATGCTAATTTGCAATACTTTACATTGGAAATTTATCTAGATCATTGAGTTATTTTTAATTAAGCTACCTTACTGAGGATTATCCTAAACAAAGGATCGAAACGTTTGAGATATTGATACGAATTAAATATTCATTGGCTACACCTGCAACCTGTACATTGCTCGTATTTGCCTTTTACCTCTACTTATTG
>NW_018023753.1:4827-10378 GCF_002006095.1 Pseudomyrmex gracilis | reverse complement strand
GGAAGCGAGGCGGAACATAGTACGTCTGCACTCTTCCACGAGCCGAACAGCCGAGCGTGACGTCACGCACACGGACGGCGGTTCTCGCTGTGTGCGTGCCCCCACCACCTCGGTGCTCTTGGTGCTAGCCTGCCAAAACTTTCATCACTGATCGCCACACCTGTACCAATTCCGCTCCGACTTTGGCAATGTCGGTATTGCAGACTTCTACTAGTCTCCTTCGTACAATACAGGATCTTACAGCTTTCGGCCAGCCTGACAATTAGTTCGTCCTCGAACTATTTATTTTATATCCCATATTACACATACAATATAAAATTTTTTTTCCATAGACCATAATTCATTTTTTTTTCTTCAAGTACAATATATCTTCCTTTTTATAAACTATAATTCGTAACAAATACAATATATCTTTCTATAAACTATAATTCATTACAAACACAATATATTTCTTTCTATAAGCTATAATTCATTACAAACACGATATATTTCTTTTTATAAGCTATAATTCATTACAAACACAATATATTTTTTTCTATAAACTATAATTCGTTACAAATACATTATATCTCTTTAGAGTATTAACTTTATTTATTCATTTATTTATTTATTCATTTATTTATTTATTTATTTATTTGATTAAATACAATCATGTATTCTTTGGTATGACATCATAACCCAAGTAACACATAGCGATATAGTGCATCAGCACAAAATTGAACATGTACAAACCAAAGTTGCGAAACACTAGAGTAAAAAATGCAAAGAACGTTTTGATTCTATTAACTACATTATGTTGAATATAACACAAAAGTAACGCAGCATACAGTAAACTCCTTTCTTGTATATTTAGCAATTTGTCGCACACAGATAAGCGAGCCAATATTAATATAAAATAAGGAATGACTGCCTGGCTTAAACCTAGATTATCTAATTCTAGAATTAATAAAACATTGACAATTGCGGTCAGAACAATAAGACTGACCCGACTAGATAATAATATGTACAGTAAAGATTTTCTCTTAGACAATTGTTCTGTTAACGATATATTTGTAAAGTCAGGAGTGTCATTTGAAATTTCATTCTCTTGGAACCTTGTATAATCTTGCTGGATTGTTTTACTATTTACATCATATTCTGTCAAACATGCTGTTTTNGAATAATTATTTTTCACTTGCAAATTATTATCTTTTGTTTCATCTAAATTGCTCTTTTCTGTAATTTTACGTAAGCGACTTTCTGCATTTTCCAAAATTTGCCGTCTTCCTGTTTCTCTTCTGACATTTGAATCGAATATCTCATCCAATTTTAAGCTTTCTTTCTTTTCTAACGACTGTATCAATTGTTTTTTAGTATCAAAATTTAAATTTTCCTTTAAATTATCCACTTCTTTATAAACTTGTAATAATTGAGTTTTAGTATTAGAATCCAAAACTTTGTCTAAATTTTCGCGAACTATACCTTGATTATTTCTCTCTTCTATTACATTTATATAAAGAATCATATTAATTTCCTTATCCACGGGAGACGGAAGCTCAAATTCAAATGTTCCATTCTTATATGTCAATTGAATATTTGCGTTACCGAAAAAATCTCGCCCCAGTAACATATCAACTGCAATAGTATTATCATCTACTACTAAAAAACACACATCAAACCAAAAACCTTTTAACTTATCTAAACTTATTTGATCCCAGATCTTGCCGCTTATATTAATTGATGAATTATTAATACCTTTTAAATGTAGGTTAGCATTTACATGAAACAACTGGTAGGTTTTTAAAAAATTTTCGTAAACTGATTTTCTAATTAAACTCACTGGACTGCCAGTGTCCACTAATGCGCGGAAAACTTTGTCCTTATGACCGAGACTCCGAACGGCTACATAGGGTGTTCCACTTTCGATTGCATAAACGCTGCTCGCTGCCTCATCCGCCGGTACCGGTGCTCGCGCCGACTCGTCAGCATCCTCCTGAACTAGATGATTAACCGTGGCCCGTGCTTCTTTCTTTCCCGATGGACACGTGGAACTATAATGCCCCACCTGGTTGCACTTGTAACAAGTAACTTTAGCCGTTCGGCATTCCTGCACTAAATGACCACGTTTTTTACAATAAGTACACACGTTACTGTTTGCTTGAGTGAGACGCGCCTGATTATCTCTAAGGTCACGCCGTTTTTCGGAAACCACGTTGTCTTCCGTAATTCTTCGAATATGATTAATAAATTCAGGGATAGTATCCACGCGTGCATCTAACGCAAATCTTCTTAGGCCTGGTTCTTTCACCCCGTCTGCCAACAGTTCGATTTTTTCTCGCTCCGATAATCTTAGGAACTGCATTAATTTTAACTTTTCCTCAGCATAATCCACGAATTTTTCTGTCTCTATTTTCCACACGCGATTATTTATTCGCGACAAAGTCATCGTCACTGATTCTTTGCGCTCAAAATATGAACGTATTCCAAATTTAAAATCTTCCCAGGTCGCTACTGTTTCAACCGGCTGTCTATTATACCAGTCGATCGCGCGGTTCGATAACTGATTAATGGCGGCTATGATCAACGTTTCGTCCGGCACTTGGTACATGCGCGCAATACCCGCACAACGTTCCAGCCACGTCACCACATTTTCTTCTTCCTTTCCAGAAAATGTCGGAATTAATTTGGATGTGAATTTAATCTGACTCCAATTATGAGCAGAAATCGGTGAAAAACCGTTACTCACTGACGGCGTTCGTGGCCTTTGCGCACGCTCCATATTTCCGGATGTCTCGCCCGATCTAAAACGGCCAGAATCCAACGCCTGAATCACCGCCTGTACAATTTCTTGCACGTTTATTGACTGACTGTCCTGCCTCATCACGTTTCTACCGGCTATCCGAGTAGCTTGCTGCGACTCGATTCCGCGAAATGCGCTCGCACTTGCTCCGCCCTCTTCAAAAATCGGAGCATCGCCCTCCTGCGCACTCGGACAAGCAATGCCGATTTGCTCCGGCCATCCCTGGCGCTCGAAGAAATCGGTTAATCGATCTATTAACGTCGCACGTGTTCCCCGAATGTCCAGCTCATGCTGTCTCGCTAGTTCACGAAGCCCGTCTAAATTTAATTGTTCCAATTGAACCCGGCTCGTCATTTTCCACTTAGAAAATTTCTCTGTATTACGAACTTCACTTCGCGAATGTTCGATGCTGCCACGTCCTTCCGGCCACGCACCCGCCACGTGCACAGACCCGGTCTCGCGAATGTTCGACACACTAAATCGATTACTTCTTTAATTCGTATTTAGATTCGATCCAAATGTAGTTCTTTAGTAATAAACTTTCTGCTTTATTCTACTCACTGTTTTTTAATCGGCGTCCTTATCCCACTTCTGAATTTTAATACTGTAAGGATCTTTGTCAGAATGGTAGAGTTTTCTTTTGTTTTTCTCACACACACACTTTTATTACACGAATGTACATTTAACTTGCGGTGCAAACCGCTACTTTAACAGAGTTTATTTAATTAAATCTAAGCACGCTCGCTTCGACTTTTGTGATCACCCTTACGTGATTTATCTCTTTATAACGCAGATCACCCTTACGTGATTTTCACAATCTATTCTCTAGCGCAGTCCGATCACATCTGTCTCTCGTCTCTATCACCTCTGTCTTTACTCTAATTCTGCTATATCACGTCTCTATCACCTCTTCCCTGTCTTTACATTTTCGTTATGCGCGCCCTCATCCTGTTATCCCAATTACAGGTACCTAGTATCCATACATATCGCCACACCTGTACCAATTCCGCTCCGACTTTGGCAATGTCGGTATTGCAGACTTCTACTAGTCTCCTTCGTACAATACAGGATCTTACATTAGTAATAAATCAGAAGTCAGAAACAAGAAATTGACCAATCACAGTTAAATCACAGAAAAATAATCGATTGTGATTGGTCAATTTCTTGCTTCTGACTTCTGATTTATTACTAATATCTCATTGTAGGAGGCCCTTGACGCTTACACGTAACAAACTGCGATAAAGCCCGGATTGTTGCGACCATATCAGAAGATGAGAGCAGCAGCAAATAAACGCGAATAGTTCGTACAATTGTGGAACGCTAAACACAACGCAATAATTTTTCGAGATTATAATAATTATTATCAGTATCGAACTCGCGGGGTAGCCCGTCGAAATTCGATTCACCAAGAATATAAATCACGAAGTATGCGAGAGAGAGCAACAGTTACTTACGTTCGTCGGTCCTCCTATTGCAGTTAGTCGGCAAGTAGAATTAGCAGCTTTTCTTTTTTGTGGGATTTTGCGAAGTCAAAGTGCATGCATCTCGTCATTTTAAGCCCGCCGTCGAAATTATCGTCGAGTGTTTTGTGTCTATGACGCGTTACGCCCGTGTGCTGTTTTCTGGCTCTACCTTCTCTCTTCCCAATCCAACGGTTACGTACAGTGTGCTGTTCTCTCTGTGCACTGAAAATAAATTATAAAATAACTGCTAAGCGGCTCGCGCGGTACGAAATACTATAACAGTGTGACAAAATTGCAACAATGCGAGATGTGCTGAAAATTAAGAACATTAATAAAATTTTCTCTTTATTATATCTCTTTATTATCAAATATCCACACTAAACAACATAGGCTCAATGCGCCCCTGCAAACGTAAGCGCATTCGCCTGCGCTACGCGCCTAAGCGCCTAAGCTGCTCCCTCCCTTAAATAATGGGAAACGCGAACTCACCGTCTCATGTGCCGGCCGGAAATACATCTTTGTGACGGACACGAAAAAGTGTCACGTCACAATATATATATATATACAGGGTGTCCTAGAATTGCCGTACAATGTCTCGTAGGCAGATAGAAGGAGTAAAACTGAGTCGAAAAGTCTTGAACCATTTTTTTCTATTATTTATAATAAAAGAGTAATTATTGAGTAAATCAGGCCAATCAGCGCCGACCTTTAACCAGGCGCACGTCAGTGAACTGTGCGGAGTGCTCACACCAGGCCTGTGGCTCACTGACGTGCGCCTGGCTAAAGATCGGCGCTGATTGGCCTGATTTATTCAATAATTACTCCTTTATTATAAATAATAGAAAAAAATAGTTCAGGACTTTTCGACTCAGTTTTATTCCTTCTACTTGCCTACGAGAAATTGTACGGCAATTCTGGGACACTCTGTATATATATATATATATATATATATAATATATGTGAATATACATATACAAATATATATAATAAATATATATATACTTAGATATATATATGTACCCAGCAAACACAGATACATAAACGTAATAATATTGCTATAATGAAACGGAAAGTAACAAGTAATATAACGTCCCAGACGGCACAATGATGTATTTAAGATGTCTTGAAGATATTTCACAGAGACTTTGAATGTGCAAAAGATATTTCGTTGAGACATTTTCGAACGAGTAATGATGTTCAAATAATATCTCAGGGATATGCCTGAGACTGCTAATGTCCACATCAAAAACATGCAAATGATATCTTTTGCAAAAGTTTTAAAAATGAGGGGGAATTTCGAGATTTCACT
>NW_018023753.1:2770-4102 GCF_002006095.1 Pseudomyrmex gracilis | reverse complement strand
AAATATATACACTCCAACAACAGTGTTATTGCTTCAATAGCCAAAATTCATTTGTTCTTTGATCATCAATAAATATTTCAAAAATATCATAAAAATATCACGGGAGTGTAATAGACTGCATTCAAATTTCCTATACATTAAGCGATGTCTTTGAAATATACTTGAAAGAAAACAGTACTAATATTCTTAGAAGAATATCTGTGTGATATTTCAGGGATGTAATATCTCATGATATCACGAAAATAACGTAAAAACGATATTATTCTACAATCAAATGATATCATGTGCCGTCTGGGACGTGTTTGTTACATGTAACATTTACATTAGTTGTAATTTCCCACTCATACCAAATTGCAGTTATATAATCTGACTATAACAATATAACATGTTACTAAAATGTTATATTACTGTTGCAGTAGTCACTGAAAGGTTATATAATAATTATATAAATTACTAAAATGGTATATAACTGCGATATAAATTAATTAATTGTTAATGAAGTTGGTATATAATTATTCTTTTTATTTGTTATAAAATAGTAATATTACTATTAAAAAATGATCACAGCCCAAAGCATGAGTGTTCCTAGGATTGACTGGTCAATGCGCGAAACAACCAAGCTTCTTGGTCAAAGCCCGAAATAGTTTTTTTAGCGTACTTTTTACTTCACGCTAAGGTAAATGTCCCAATACTTAAACGTTTAAGAGAGCTGTTTAACTTATACAAATCATACTCGTATAATTTAACTTTTGTTGGTGAGTATTAGTATTTATTTAAAAAACCAGACTATATTTTCACTAAATAAAGTTTTAAAGAGCTGGTTTATAAAGAAAAACAAAGTAAATTAATCGAATTCTAACATACCTACTATGGCCCTGTGCTTAAACAGGTTTTCTAACTTGTCCCAATACTTAAACTATCTTGTCCCAGTACTTATACGCTATTATTAACACGACAATATAAAACAGGAAAACAATTATTCATGCGTTTTATTTCGTGACAAGTTATAGATTTATTACAAATCACTAAAAACTTTGAAGATTTTACAAAACTAGAGATTTTACAAACCTAGATTTTACTTAGGATTTCATAACCTTTTGATAAGGTTATGAAAACAAGTCATCTATTTTATTATATAATATTTAAATATTTTAGTTAAAATATTATTATTTTAGTACGTTTAGATAGAATGAAACCATGAAAACACAAAACTACTTACTGATTTGTTGCAAATTATGTTTTGTCGCACAAATATCACTCAATACGTATATGCAAGACTAACTACGCTATGATGAATCAAGTGTTTAACAACTCCGCCACCGGCGGATTCTC
>NW_018023753.1:0-1475 GCF_002006095.1 Pseudomyrmex gracilis | reverse complement strand
CTTTCACTTAAGGCAGCCTCACCATATGCTTCTACAAGCAATCGATGCGCCTCAGCTGCAGATTTCTTCAAATTAAAGAAGTAAATCAAAAGCTCCCGCAAATGACGTTTATTCGGCTCAAAACTCGACATTTTCGCACAAAAAAAGATATATAATCCTGATACAAAATCGTTAATATTTCAAGGTTATGTTGTTAGCAGATGTCCAATCCTACGATATGACGTTTTACAGCTGACAATTTTAACAATAACATACTATTGAGACCATNTTTTGTCAAACGGCGGAAACTTATTTATACTCCTAATAGTTTAATATAAATGAAAATTCGAGTGAGTGTTTAAGTACTGGGACGCGTTTAATCACTGGAACATTTACCTTACTGTATCGCAGTGACATTATATAGAATAGATTAGTTAGGTTAGATTTTCACGGGGAGAAAGTGCCTGCCCACACGTTACGATAATTTGAGATACAAACAAAATATTTTATTCGTCTCAAATGTCTATTGGGCTTTGACCAAGACGCTTGGTTCCGCATTGACCAGACAATACGGAACCGAGACTGTTCTTTTTCACTTCATTTTCTATACTACTACTAGTGTGTATTAAAAGTATCATATCTTTTTTTTATCAATATATATTTTCACAACTACACATATCTTTTTTTTATATAGAATCTTCAAATTCTATTCACCAATAAATCACTCGATCACATTCATATAAATTGTCACAGTACAGTAACACAGACATACAATTTGTCATATAACATGTTACATTACATGTACATTATTGTTATCTAGTTGTTGCCAATAAGTAACGAATTATATAATTATTTCATTACAGAGTTATATTGCATAAATAAGAAAAATTATATAATCCTAATATAAATCAAGTACAACAACTGTTACTCCCATGTTATGTAGCAGTTATATTTTGCGTTTTCTGGCTATATACATAATATTTTTTGGAAGATGAAAAGCTCGCAGATGTTTTAAAACACAAATCAGAAGAGTATGTCGTATTTTTAATTTTTTGTAAAAACTATGAATTGGAATAATAACTGCTTTTTCAGAAATAAAGACAATATAGTAAAGAATGAGATGAAGCATAAAAATTTAAGAAAAACAAAAAAAAAGTTTATAGACTGTTATTACAGAAATTACATTTTTACTTTATATGCAAAATTGGCAATATAAATCCGATCGCGTAATGTGTTGTGAAATTTAGTTCTAATTTCGTTCGGGCCATTGAGCAATTGCGGTAAGTACGCATCATTGCTCAATCGACCCGGTTTTGTTTCAAAAAGGTAACAAGCAGCATTTCTGTGTAATGAAATCTGCTTGTTAAGCGTAGTGATAAGTGTGATACAGACACAGCACGCAACGTCAGCGACCTACGTGCAGTAGTAATTAGGTCGCTAAACTGCTGAGTGATCGCGATCGATTCCTTTAAAAGATCGATCGCGAGCAACGACAG
>NW_018023752.1:5434-10232 GCF_002006095.1 Pseudomyrmex gracilis | reverse complement strand
GTGGAAGCGAGGCGGAACATAGTACGTCTGCACTCTTCCACGAGCCGAACAGCCGAGCGTGACGTCACGCACACGGACGGCGGTTCTCGCTGTGTGCGTGCCCCCACCACCTCGGTGCTCTTGGTGCTAGCCTGCCAAAACTTTCATCACTGGGCAGCAGTCTCGCTCGAGGAATTAAGAGTAACGGACGCGCGTGCGATAGTTCTCTTATTAACAAATTCCCGCGCCTCGTTATTTTGTTGTATAATTATATTTACGCTATTTGTAACCACACCGAACGCGTGCGTGACGTATGTTATTAGTGATATACAGAAATAAACTGTGCTACATATATATTTGATAAATACTGCGTGTCTGTGTTAAGTTATTTTGTGCAATCCTCTCCCGTCCAGACAGGAAGGAGGATCCAGAGGGACTTAGTCATCCCGGAAATCCTTGTTGTTAGGAGGTCAAAACAACTGGCGACCGTGATTAAACATCCATACGGTAAGTCCTTGACCATAATCATCGCCTAACCCCGGTCACAACCTAACATAAAGAAAACAATTAATATAAAGAGAAACATATTTACAAAAGTATATAAAACGAAGAAAAGAAAAGAATAGAAATATATATATTCGTGACGGGGTTCGCCTCGTCACACTATGACAACGGTTTCCGGCGAAAAGAATGGTATTTTAATTCCGCCTACATCTAAATGTCCTTGTGCGTAATTTATCTTTGTGAGATTTCGGTTAAAAAAGTCGTTTCCTAAGATTCCGGATTGCGATATAGGGATATCGTCGGAAACGATATGGAAGGTTACGGGTATATCGAATAAATTTAATGTGATTTCACCGTATGTGTACACGAGGTAGCTATTTATTCCGCTCAATTTTAAAATGCTTGATCTATTAATTTTTACGTCGTCAGGAACAAAATTCTCTTTAATGACATTGGATCCGGAACCGGTGTCTAATAATAACGTTGTGTACGGGATGGAATCGGCTAGTTTAACCCGAACGGTAGGCAAACGGCCATGCCTATCAAAATTTATGGTTACTGGGTGTATATCTGGTTCGGGTTTGTTTACATGGATGTTAGACTGGTCGATGTCGATGGGTGTGAACCTCGTTCGGTCCCCTGTGACACATCCGGCTTTGAGAGGCCGTTGAAGTTTCCCGGATTATTTCTGCAGGTGTTACTTGCAATTCGCAACTCGCAGTTCTCAAGAAAATGCCCCGGTTCTTTGCAATATCGACAAAAGGAACCGCTGTTTGACTGCAGCTGTTTTGCGCGGCATTCCTTCGCGATGTGACCGTTTTTATCGCAAATTTGACAAACTAATCTCGATTGCCGCAAAGTATCGCGCTGTTCGTTCTGATTCCGCCAGCAATTAGTCGCGGAGTGTCCGGCCTTGTCACACCACTGGCAAATTACAGATGGTTTATTACCTGCGGGTTTATTACCTGTCCGACATTCTTTCGTGCTGTGCCCGGTTTTCGAGCATAGTTGACAAGCGACGCGATTTTCTTGAACNACATTTACGTCTCGTCGCGCACGCGGTTCGCGGAGGTAACATTTATCGGCGCTATGCCCGCGTTTTTTGCAAATTTGGCATATTAAAATCTCGGGCCCTAAATCGGCGTGTTTTGAGTTGGTATTTTGGGAAAACAGCCCGAGTTTTCGGCAGTTCCCTGCTGTGTGACCCTCTTTGTAACAAATCTGGCAAGTTTTTCGTTTTGTGGCTTGTGCGTTGTTAGCACTTTAGGTTGTGCGGTTTCCCTGACGTATCTCGTTTATGGCACGGAGCTCTCTTTCTATGCGGAGGGCATCGGCTACTGTCCCGTCCACATCTAAGGTACGAGAGATCCTTTGCTCGATCTCTGGTTTTAATCCGCATATAAAACATTTACACATATCTCTTTCTAGCTCCGCTTTGATATTTCCGTCACGCGATTCTTCTCTCGACCCCTGATATGCTTCTAGTATTTGTTTTCCTAGCATTTTGACTCTATTGACATATGTGACTACGTCTTTGTTATTTTTCTGGTAAACACAATCTAACTCTCCCTGCAATTGATATATGTTTTTAGATGCCCCGTATACTTGTTTTAAAAACTTCGTTAATTGAGCGATGGTATCGAAGTCATGACCTTGAATGGTGCGTCGCGCTTCGCCTACTACGCGTGTTCTTATGACTTTTGTAAATTGTGATTCGGCTTCCTTTGGAAGCATGGATTTTGCCTCTTCGCACCCTTCAATAAAATAGTTCAACGGNATGTTCGTCCCGTCAAAGAAGGGTACGGCTTCTACCGCGTATTTTAAAGTGGCAAAATAGTTTGGTTGAGCCATAGTTTTGACTTCAGTATTGTTTAAATTTAGCACTTCGTGTTTTAGGTCGTGTAATGCTAGCGTAAAACTGCCAAGATCGTCGGCAGCTAGGGTATCGAAGCCGACGACGGTTCGATTAATGATAGTGTCGCTAAATTTCGAGGTTTGCTGTATCGGTGTACGAGGTAAAGTTGTAGAAGTGGCAAATGGATTACGTACGGTTTTGCTGGGGGAAGGAGGCGAAGGGCCTGCTGTTTGTTCTGGCGTTGACGTAGCTGCGGGTGTTAAGAATTTTTTCGCGGTTTTGGTTCAATCGCGGTATTATAAGCTTTATTAATTTCATCTTTATCAGACGTAGACCTCGTGGTCGTCCCGACATCTCAAAGATCGCACTTTCAATCCCGGACGAGCCCCCAATTTTACGCAGTTCTGTTACGTCCTGGCCCACGGTTACGGTCGGGCTATGGTGGAGTAACAGAGAGCTGTTGTTTTTCTATCTATCTCCGCACAGCAGGTTGGCGATCCCGCTGCGACAGAGTCGAGCGAGTTTGTGTGCTCTCACGGACAGGTCAACGGCGTATGCCGATCTTACTCTATCCTATGAGGCCCCGCTCGTCGGTCTCTTTTTGAGTCTGGAGAATTAACTCCACGGACTAAGGACGAGACCGTGCGATCAATTGAGGATGTGGAATGATGAGAGGTCGTCTTACTTAAGCGGAAAAGATTATGATACGTACAATAGTAATTTATTCATTAGTGTTACAATGTTTAAACGTGTTGTTGTGTGGTTGGATGTGATATCGCGAGTTTTACATCGAAACGGAGGGTCATTGCTCGGAGGCTAGAGAGGGGGAATACATATGTGTGTGTATGAGTGACGCGGGGATGTGTGTGAGGGGCCTCCGGCGGGGTTTTACAGGTGTAACTGTGTCGGGTGCATGTTCAAGACGCCGATTCGTGGTGTAGAAATCATTCAATATCTATTTCGATAATCTCATGGATTTTGACAGAAAGGGGGGAATATAGTATAAAAATGGTGAACGGGAACTAAACGGATGTCATCTATATAAGGAAATTTGACTGGGAGGAGTTTTCTGGCTGGAGTGGTGGTTATCACCCGGAAGATGTCGGAAGGATCTGTTGTTAGGGAGTCAAGGACAAAGGGGATTCTTTCCGGATTTGCTTTTTTGTAAGTTGAGGCTAATCGGAGGAAGTGTTGAAATCTAGGATCGTGTTGAGTCGGAGGATTCATCATTCGCTGGTTCATCTCTGGATGTAGATGGTTGAGGGAAAGGAGAGCGAGGGGGAGGTGGAGGAGTCGGCGCGGATTGCAGATCCGCGGGATTTTCTGCGGGACAAGAGGGGCAGCGAAGAGGTGAAGGGGGCGGATTGTTCACAGGCAAACAAGGGGAGGATTGAACGTCTGCGGGAGGATCGGGGCTTATCGGTGAATAGGAGGGAGGTTCATACCACGAATCGTCGTGTGTATGTGTGTCTGTGTGTGAGTGTTGCGAATGCGTCGGTGAGTGTGAGTGCGCGTGCGATTGATTCGTGTGCGTATCGATGGAGTTTTTATTGCTACTGTGGCTGTCGTGATTGTCTCCTAATGTCTGAGGAGGAGTGGCGTCAATGGGCCTGGTCGGCTCCGCTTTGTTTATTGCGAGCGCTGCCGCTCGTCGCAATTTTTGGCTTTGTCGGTGCCGCCAGTGCCGGCGGTTGGAATGCGAACGGCGGGGTTCCACTTAACCTTTTCGCTCCGGGACTGGTCCATATATGGACCAGCAAGAAAAGCGAACGTAATAGATGTTTATAAGGTCAATTTAATGCACTAAATTTAGGAAAAAAATTGAAAAAAATCCTGGTTACTTCTTTGACCTTCAAAATTAACTTTGAAGGGGGGGGGTAGCAGGTTATTATTAACTTTTTCAGCTAAAATGTGAGGTCAATTTTAAAAGAAAAATCCCCGGAGCGAAAAGGTTAAACGGGAGGTTCTCTTAGCAAGTTATTATTTATAGTAAAAGTGTGAATGAGGTTACCATTTGGAACTGATTTCTCATTATGCCGACATCATACTTGATCAAAGAAGAGTTGTCAAAAAAAAAAGAGAAAGGGCTAACTCTCTCTCTCTCCCGGATGCTATTCACGACTAGAGTCGCGAACTGCCCTCTCGGCGAGGGTGGTCAAACGAGGAATTGACTCCTCGGTCGGGTGCTATTCACGACTGGATTCGCGAACTGCTCTCCTGGCGAGGGTGGTCAAACGAGGAATTAGTTGCGGAGAAACGAAATAACATACTCTCGCGATGGTTTTAGGCGGTTATGCGTCTGTGATAGATTCCGAGTATTAACCTAGAGTTGGATTTTTAAGTAGTGGAACTCCCGATTAAAATTTGTGGGTGGACTTACTACTTGTTGGGGTAATTATGCAGTTATACGGACTATTTTCCGATCTCAACAATTTTGACATATGTTATCAAGGTCACCTC
>NW_018023752.1:0-4044 GCF_002006095.1 Pseudomyrmex gracilis | reverse complement strand
CTTGTTGGTACTGGTGGTGTCGATTTTCAGTAGAGACTGGTGCGGCGCTGTGGTTAGCTCGGAGTTGCAGGTCGGCAGTGTCGATGCCCTGGGATCTCGCTCTCTACACTCACTGGCACTCACTTATTCACTCATTCACAGTGAGATCTGCGGCTCTTTTCGGGGAGGATGTGCATCCTCCTATGTTGGACAAACAAAAAGACAACTAACAACTCGAATAAAAGAACATATCAATTATGTTAAAACAGGACAAACTGATACGTCTGTAGTTGCTAAACACAGCATAGAAACGGGCCATAGCTTTGATTGGAGTTCAGTAAAAATATTAGACATAGAAAAGAATTATCATAAACGTTTGACTTCTGAAATGTTATTTATTAAAAAACAGAAGCAGGGATTGAATTTAATGAGAGACACAGAGACTTTACACGATACATACATCCCTATACTTGAAAAAGTCCTATTTTAATACACAGACGGAGTTGTGTTCCTTATTATAGTTCGATCGATTGCTCTTTGCCTCAGTATCGATTTTACGTTCTAGCAAGTAAGACTTGTATTTGATACTGATTATTATCTTTCTTATTGTTTGATATGCGACTACCACATTTGTAAACATTAGTATTTAAGGTCAGTAATTCATTCATGTAAAAAAATCTATTTATGTTAGACTTTATAATACCTATTCTAATATTTACTTTTCACCGTGTATTACTAGATGTAATTGATAAGGGCTTAAAATATAGCCAAAACGTTTTGTTAAAAACTACTTTGTAGTATATTTATTTATTGCACAACATCCTGCATTGGCTCAATATTGCCGTTATTTCAAATCATCTATAAAGAAAATTAACAGAATAATTCATTTAAATACAAATGTAAAAACTCCGCATACTAATAAACAGAACAACGTACTTACAACAATGGCTGACATTCCGCAAACTTGGCCCCTTTTGCCCGTCTTGTCTAAAGAGAAGTATTTCAAAATTACGAGTTTATAAGCTTTTGAATGTAGTATAAAGTTTTGAGCTCGGTAGCAGAAATTTCACGTTTTTGATCAAGGAAACTGTCAAGGAAAGTCTATAGTTGACTAATCATTAATATTAATCTTCTTGCACACAATGAATCTATCATCAAAAATAAGTTGATTCGTATCCGAGCGTTTCATCCAATGCGTCTCTTAAATAATATTTTGTTGTTTGAAATTTAAAGCGCTCGGTAATGTAATTTATAATACATAAAGAATCGCGCGAGACTAGTAATATCAGGAACGTTGGATGGAAACCTGACAAAGAGTTATTAATTTTTTTTAATTTTATGAGTTTTGTAAACTATTTTATATGTACAGTGCGGAGCACTATATCGTGCGCCGTAAGGAGAAGTAGTTTTCCTCCGGCCGCCTCCTACTACCATGCGCTAGCGGCCCGAGATTTAATCCATATATCGGCACGGTTAACGATAATACCGACAAGCATATGTTACCATAAAATTATCGCGAACATTGAAAAGAGTAACTCTGCATTGAAAGTGACTTCAATAATTTATATCAAACATTTATTTATTTAATTATTAGCTTTTACGGTGTAAGAAACTTATTTACGGTAAGTGTAAAAAAGTAAAATATATTTAAGTAAGAGAATAAAAAACCATGACAATAGATAAATGTCATAGTAAACCAATTATTAAAATATTAAGAATAAAAAATAAAACACTATACTAGATTTGTATAATTACCGTTAAATTTTCTTTAAAACATAAAAAAAAAACTAGTAAGGCAATATTATAATAGTTATGTTTATATATAAATATATACATATATAGTTGTATATGTATTTAAAAATTTAACATAATGATAATAACATAATGATAATATTTACAATAATGATAATAACAAATAATGTGTGTGTGTGTATAAAAAGATAAGAAGGATCCTAAGTAGCATGAAAACGTTCAGCAAATGTTAATTTTGTGTTAGACATGTTTTATGTTAGACCCCGAACACTGATCTAACATGTTGAACTAATATAAGTTTGAAATGTTCGTACCCAAGTAGCATAAAAACGTTCAGCGAATGTTAATTTTGTGTTAGACTCCGAACACTGATCTAACATGAACTAATATAAGTTTCAAATGTTCGTATCTAAACGAAGAAAACGTTACGATTTGCGACTTTTTTTAGATCCTACATGTTAGTTTGAGAACATTCGGAGGACGTTTAGAAATTTTTTAAAACTATACAAATTNAAGATTTACCCAAGTAGCATAAAAACGTTCTCGTAACATTTGGCGAACATTCTCAGAACGTTTTACTGAAACGTTCCCGTTCTCGTAACATTCGACGAACGTTAATTAATTACATGTAACATAAAATATATTTGATTCAAATATAGCATTGTTTGAGACAAAAACATTTGCGCTGTAAAAATGTACTTTAAATTATAATAAATAATAAATAATAAATAATTAACAATAATAAGAGAAATATTTTTATCCACTGTTGCAGGAGTACATTACACTTCAATATTTTCAATAAAATAATAATTAAAAAAAATAATAAATGAAATGTGTACAGGATAGCTTGAGAATAAGTAGATAAAAATAATCACATTTTAGTAAGGAATAAGTGATCTCGCGGACTGAGTGCAGGGGCTGTGAATACGGAGGTCTCGAGTTTAAATCCTGCCATTTTCTTAAGATTTTTTCAGATCCTGTTTCTTTCAATAGAGTTTATCGGTTGAGTGGCGAGCTAAATCGGGCCTCCAAAGATTAATTCAAGTGAAATCTCAAGGCTGTTTAAAAACGCAAGCCGCGAAAAATTTTTTTATTTTCTCTGTGTTACGTTCGCCGAATGTTACGGGAACGTTTCAGTAAAACGTTCTGAGAATGTTTGTTGAATGTTAAAAGAATATTAGTCCTGAGCGAACTTTTAACATAACAAAAACGTTTTTCACTGTTACTGTTCTAACATTCGCCGAACATTCTGAGAACGTTTTTATGCTACTTGGGATGACACAATTATTTTATATAATTTTGAACCAGTTACGCGAGATTTTATTTTATAAGTTTGCGCTCAAAACTGTTTTTCTGTCAAATATATATTTATGGTTCTGACAAGAATTGTTTATACCGACTTTTTACTTTTTTCAATTTATCTCAACAATTATAGAAGATATCAAAAAATGTTTCATACAAAAGTTTTATTAAACAATGTCTTTTATTTAACTATAGTAACATATTAAAAAACAAATTATTTAAACAAAAAATGTTTTTATAAATGTATAAAAAAAAATTTTTTTAAACACTGTTATTAATGTAAATAAATAGAAGTAATTTTACCATAAAACTTTTGTATAAAACATTTTTTAATATTCTCAGTAGTTTTCAAGATACATCGAGAAAATCGCAAAGCCGCTTTACATGAAGAGTGGTTTTGCTCTAGAAAGAATCGATTTTAATTCGCTACTGAAAATTTCTACGTCTATTAGTCCATTTATTTCTTTATTTATACATGTATACACAATTTTATCGCAAGAATATGTCTATATACAGGGTGAGTCATCTGAATCTATCACCTCTAATAACATTAAAAACTTTTTTTGATTCCTGGCCACACAAACGAGTTATTAGAGGTGATAGATTCAGATGACTCACCCTGTATATAGGTACGGTGACCATACGTTCTATATTTAAGAAGACATTTTATTTTGTTGCTTTGTGCTTTAGATTTATTTTTTTCTAAAATGATCAATTTGTAAAATTTTATTGTATTTTATATTTATTAAAATGTCCATTATTTTATAAAATGAAACCTGCCAATGTAAATAGATTGAAATTTTTTAATATTTTACAAATAAACACGTATCTTTTAAAAACATTTTAAAAGGCATTAAATTTTGGTTCTGTCTTCTTACAAGGGGAGGGTACACCCGTGGGGTCACCGATTTTGTTTAAATTTTGCAGGTATGTAGTATCAATGGAAGAGTGTTTAATGCTATCCGGAGACGACGCACTACTCAAGCGTTTTCGAGAAATCGCGGTTTGAAG
>NW_018023751.1:2871-10230 GCF_002006095.1 Pseudomyrmex gracilis | reverse complement strand
ATCTCAATATATTCAAATGGTCTCATGAAGCCATTCTTCTATTAATAGAAGAGTATAGAAGTCGAGTAGATGACTTTACTTCTGGTCGAGTTTCACAAAAAAAAATTTGGGAGGCAATTAGTCTAGTATTAAGAAATAAAGGTTATGATGTCACAAGTCCTCAATGTATGTCCAAATTTAACGGTTTGAAAAAGACTTACAAGTCGGTAAAAGACCACAACAGCAAATCTGGAAATGGAACAAAAAGCTGGCCTTATTATGACTTAATTGACGGATTAATTGGAGCTAAACCATTTATAAGTCCTGTGGCTACAGTTTCATCAACAGGAAAGCGACATGTATCAGAAAGCTCCATCGATTCCAGTGATGATCCAGATGGTCCCCCAAAAAAATCGCCTAAATTTTCCAATAAGGATATTTTGCTGGAGATGCAGAAATCAAGAAATACAGCAGAACAGAACCGAGAAAGACGTCACAAAGAAAAAATAGAACAAAAGCAAAAATGTTTAGATCTTTTTGAAAAACTGATAGAAATGTTACAACAAGAAAAGTGAGTACTATTACTGATTTGACCAAAGATATAAAAAAATTTAATAGAATATAAAAATAAAATATAAAATATTGATGGTATTTTTATACGTACAAATAGACTGTTTACTTAATAGTTGTTGTTCCATCATATAATTTATTTTGTAATAAATTATATGATTGTAATAAATTATGTGATTGGTTTTTTGTATGTGATAATGTTAAGATTCTACTAAAGATAACATTGTGTTAATATTTCGTTGTTTTAATACATAGTTTATTTTTTATAAAGTGTATCAATCAATATTTATTTATTGGTATGCCTTGAAACAAAATACACATTTAAAACACTGTTTAAAGAATATGTAAGAGATTGAGACTGATAATATAAGTGTTATCTTTGAATATAAGTTTAATATAAGTGTTATCTTTGAATATGAGTTAATGGTTCTTATAATATAATTATTTTTGTTTGTAATAAGTTTCTTGTTTCTAAAAGTTATTTAAGTATTTAATATTTTTATTTACTCAACCAGAAGTAAAGTCATCTGCTCGACTACATTGTGAATATTTTTTTAATTCATATATAAGATAAATAAATTTGTTTTAAGTAAAGTGTTTATTGAAAGCTGTTACTTGTGAAAGAAATAAAGAATACAAACATATGTTGAATTGAGTTTGAAATTTATTGTCCTCTTTTTTATATAAAACACAAATAATGTTATATAATTCGCATTGGTAATTGTTCACAAATATAATCTCTTTTTATTACACCACGTCGATTTGCTGCTGCGAGTTCAGCACGAGTAGGATTTCGTTGTACCTCGGAATCTGTTTCAATTACAATGTCATAATCAATATGTAAGAAATCATCACCTCTTATAATACATATATTATGTAAAATGCAACAAGCTAATATAAAATCAGGTATGAGATCTATTCGCTCCATATCAAGTAACGTTAGCAGACTTCGAAATCTTTTTTTTAGTAGTCCGAATGATCTTTCTATTGTTACTCGAGCTGATGCAAGGCAGAAATTAAAATTCTTCTGTCTGTTAGATAAATGGCCATTATCACGATATGGAATAAGAAGACGTTCATGAATAGTATAAGCTCCATCGCCAATTAAATGTGAATCATGTGGAAATTTTGTCGGATCGTCGAGATAATCGTAAACTTCTGAGAGCCGAAATACTCTGCTGTCATGAACTGAACCAACGTTTCCTATATAACAATGAGTAAAACGACATTGGTGGTCGCACACTGCCTAAAAACAAAAATTACAAATGAAAAGAACTGTTATTAAATATATTTTAGCATAAACAAAGTAGTAACAACAGAAAAAAACTGAAGAAGCATATTATACATTTACTCATGTAATTAATAATAAAATACCTGTAAGTGAATTGAATAGCGGCCTTTACGATTTACGTAACATTTTGGATCCAGATGTGGAGCACGAATGTTGATATGTGTTCCATCTATTACTCCAATAATATTAGGAAAACCACTTGTTTGCAAAAATCCATTTGATATTTCAATTGCTTTTTCTTCATTAGGCCATTTAATAAAAACTGGAGCAAAATTAATTAAAGCCTTCACAACTCTCCTCACAGATTTCAAAGCAGTGGCACGTCCAACATTAAATTTTTCACAAATCGACCTACAAATACAATTTTATTACAATAATGTATGATGTATGTCAAATGTTATGTTATAACTATTATATTAAATATACAACCTGTATGAATCAGGCGTTGACATTTTCCAAATAGCTATTAAAAGTTGCTTTTCGGGCGATATTGTTTGACATCCAGGCTTTTTTCTTGTTAGTGTGTTCTTTAAAAGCTCAAAGATATAGTTAAATGTCGAACGCTGCATTCTACAATTATACACTTATGATCAGAAATCTGTCAAAGCTATTTCATATATTCTGTCATCTATATTTTATTTGCTGTGTCCCATATTCACTGTCAGTATTCAAAATCGATTTTCATGTTTGTATGCTATAGATTTGCAGTTGACAGTGAATTCAACAATACAGCCATTGTTTAAAATACCATTCTTTAACTAGTATGTAGCTCGAATACACTTATCAATTACACAAAAATCACATAAATCATGCATTTCACGTATTACACATATAGAAGTAAAGAACTTACCGAAAATGAGATTTAAACTGCGCATTGTTATATTGTGGTAAAATAACCTCTACATAGTTTAAAAGTCGTGGAACTAATTCTTTTTTTTCTTGCATATATAGTAAATTTATTACTTCCACGTCATCCTCACTTTCTTCAGACGAAGACGATGAGAATATCATATCACACAATTCCTGTACCGAAACTGTTAATAATTGCACCGCCATATTTAGCTTTCGCTTCGTTTAAATGGGGCGTTCGTCTTGATGCTAACGTTTTTGCGCTACAGTCAAGACGAACGACCGAAAGCGCTGCATGTAAGCAATAGTGCTATAAGCGAAAAAGCGTGCAAGACGAACGCACCCAGTATGAGATTAAGTTGTTTAGGCTGGGGTGCTGTTTGAACTCAACGAACGCGCATTTTTTCCTGCGAAGTTCCGCTGTGCAAGATTCATCCCACCAAGGGGTAGGAGGTTTGCGGGATGGACTAGCAGAGGTTATAACTTTTGCTTCGGAGCTAATGAGCGCCTAAGTAACTAGTTCAATTACTTGGTTATAGGTCGTGTTAATGTCTTGGTTAAAGGTGATACTTCTGGACTCTATCTCTATTTGTTTTATTGATTTAATGCAATGTAACTAAAATTCTTTCCAGTCCACGTGCTTGATGTGAACAAAGGGACGGCAAGGGATGTTGCCCGAGAATTTGTGAAAAATACGGACGTATATNGGGTAGTGGTCACTGCCGTNGTGGAAA
The DNA here is from genome assembly GCF_002006095.1 of Pseudomyrmex gracilis. NCBI lineage: Eukaryota > Metazoa > Arthropoda > Insecta > Hymenoptera > Formicidae > Pseudomyrmex > Pseudomyrmex gracilis. The sequence goes on along the minus strand of NW_018023751.1, from coordinate 6,807 downwards.
TCATCGACCCGCCATTGACAGTGCGGAACTAGATCTAAAGAAGCTATAGTGAGGTCTATAGCAGATTGACATGAGAGATCCGAGGATGACCACGTTCTCTTCCTGTCTTGAGAATGCTCCATGAGGAATTAACTATGGCGTCCTCAAGTTTCCGTCCCTCATGGTTACCTCGGGTGGGAGAGCTATTCCAGAGAGAGTTCCAACCATTGAAATCTCCGCAGATGAGGGCAGGTTTGTACTTTGAGCACAACTGAAAAAGTGAAGACCAGAAGTTGTTGTCTGTGTAGTTAGCTGACTTTCTTGGTGGGCTATATATTGAGAAGATATACAGAGGTTGGTTATTAGGAAGAAACAGCTTCGTAGCAACAAACTCAACCGAATTCTTAAGGCATAAGTCGGTTATATCATCGTCAGTTAATATGCAAAACTTGATATGTTTTGCAATAACAAGGGCTACACCTCCACCATGTCGATTACGGTCTACGGAGATGATTTCGTGATTGGGAAAAGTAAGCATGGAAGTAGAATCTATAAATGTCTCGCAGAGGGCGGCCACATGAATGTGGCTCTCTTGCAAGAAATGTTTGAAAGAGTCTAATTTACGAATTAATGAGCGGCAGTTCCATTGCACCACATCGAATTTTTTATGTAAGTTTGAGTGTTGAGAAGGGCAAGAGAGCCAAGTGACATTAGATAAGAGGTAATCTAATTATTATAATACAACATTTTCTACAATGATTTTTATAATTATTGTGATGAGTTTATCTAAGTTATCATCGTCCAAATTCGTTTTGAATTTGTTATGTAAAATGTTGCGAGCCTTGGGGAGAAGATCTCTGATATTTGTAGAGGAGAGATACTCATGCTGATGCTGGACAGAGTTACTTTGCAAACTTGTGATATTCCGGGTTTTTTGTATTGTTGTTGTAGTTGGTTTAGTTTTGTTACCAGAGGTAACCGAACGTGAGGGTTGGTTAACGGTTGCGCCATTCACGCTGTACGGAGGACTTACGGCGCCAGTCTGATTATCCTTAAATGAGGAAGAACCAGCCGCTTCTTATTCTGAAAGTACAAAAGGTTTGGTGTGGTCACGGTCTTTAACCTTGTTAGACTGCCGAAGAGTGGCAGAGAACCTAAAGAAGTTCTGAGGAAAGAACTCGCCGAGTGTGGGGAGCGGAACCTCAGGGAAAACACTCTGCCAGGCCTCCCCCTGATCGTGAACAACCGCGGCATCTTTAAAGGAGAGATCCTTTACCGCCATGATTTTATGGATACTCTTCTGTTGTAGGAAAGCAGGACACTTAGGATCAGACGCTTGATGTTTGAAATCTTTGAACTTAGATCTAATGCAATTGATGCATTTGGAAACGTCGCTCAAGCACTCCGACTTGGAGTAGTCAGATTTACCGCAACAGTAGCTTTTGCCGTTGGAAGACTGTTTGCAAGCTGAGGCCACATGCCCGAGCCTCTGACAGTAGCTACACCGTTTAACCTTATATATGTAGGGATGTGTGTGTGTGTGTGTAAGAACACCCTCTTGCTCATATAGATGCACGAGGACGGGACATACCTGGTTCGAAAACGTAGCAGATAGCTGTTGGTGTTAACAAGGGTGGGGGAAGAGTTATCTCCGTTATACACCCTGCACTGCAGTCTGACCGCCTCAAAAGGAGGGGTCCAAGAACCGCCCCACCCTGGAGGCGGACGGACATTTGAGAAGACCTCGTCCACCGTATCGTCGTCATCTACACCGCGAAGAATACACTGCTTAACAATCCGGAAGCTCGGAACGAAGGAGAACCATTCGCCCGTAGGGGTGATCTTGTCACCGATGGTTGGAAAGACCTCAACAAACTTGTTAGCGGCGTCATCTGTAGGAAAAATCACAGAGAACTTATTCCTTCCTTTGGACCTTAGATCGAAAGCTTCCTGGAACACGTCATAGACAAGAACATTGAGTCTTTTTCCAATGCCCAGTACACTGATGGCATTGGAAGGAGAAACACCAGGACTAACACTGGCATTTGTAGAGAGTAATTCAATATGAACAAGGAAAGGACCCGTCGAGTCCCTTTCATACTTGTTCAAAAGCAACGTAGTCGTGAACTCGTATACAAAGTAAAGACTCGTTTACGAGGGGGTTCACTAGTGCTCACCGGGCGTTTTTTACTTTTTTTAACGTTAGAGTCCAAGTTCCGCGGGGAAAACTCTACACCGGAAAATTCTTTGATCTCCCGAGGATCGTCGCATCCGGGTACACTCATAGCAGCTTGCCCCGGGAGTTGTTCCTCCGGCGGAGGGACTGAATCCTCCGGGGCAATGTCCATGTCAAAATTTGTACTCATTAGGTCAGAAACAATAAAATGTAGCGTATTACACAGCTAACAGACTTAAGATGGCGGCTACACGCCCGAACTGCCTCGCAAACAGGTTAGGACGGCGGCAGTGTACTACCAAGACAGAACGTAAGAAGAAACAAAATGGAAAAAGCTCACCCGATTAACGTGAGAGCCAAAGCGCAGCTACTCAGCTAAGCAAAGCACAGCGTAACACTCGCAGGAAGCACAGGAAGCACAGGAATACCGGGAGGGATCACTACAGAAGCGACTCACTCGCGATCTTAGCGCAGACCATCAATATCTGCTATAAACTCATTCATTAAAAAAATTCATTATATTATCCATGTTTCCAATAACTTTAACCTCACTTATTGGGTGTGTTCTGCCGAAGTTAGCGCTACGTAGCGCTACGAACACACTCAAACACAAATAAAAAGCAGTTAAAGAGTTCTTGGAAAAGTTAAATAACAATGCTGCTGAAATGAACCTTCTATTGACTGTTGACAAATCTAAAATTTCACTTTTATTTGTAACATTACCAAAATTATAAACTAAATTTTATGTCCAAAATGACGCGCCTAATTAAGGGTTAACCACAAAGATTATTCTGATATTTACAAATTTGAATTGAAAGGAAATATGTATAAAAATAACGAGATTTATCCTCTAACTTTTTTTTTAACTTAATAAAAAACAACAAAACTTAAAATATTACAGAAATTATACAATAAATTTTATGCCTAAAATAACACGTTTAAGGTTAATTGTTTGCTTACCATTTTTAATTTGGTTGTGTATTTCTTCTGTATCTGTTCTTTATCTATTCTTCTTATCTCTACAATAATACCGTTCCAATTATAATACTGTTACGTCCTGGCCCATGGATACGGTCGGGCTATAGTGGTACGCAACAGCTGAACGTTTTATTTCAGATGCTCGACACAGAAGATGCGGAAATCTATCTGTGTGCGAGTCGAGCGAGTTGTTTATACTCACGGACGGGTCAACGGCGCGTGCCGATATTACGCCGTCCTTTGTATTCTCGTTCGGTGGTTTCTTTTTAAAGTTTGGAGCGGTGGCTCCAAAGACTAGGGACGAGACCGTGCGATCGCTGGGACGGGAAAATATACGAGATCAAGCCTTAATTAATAAATCAGTTATTACACAATTTATTTCTCTTTTTTTTTATGCTAAAATATTTGTTTTATTTATCATTTACAAGTACAATATTTGTCGAACTAGTTTTTTTTTACATGAGGTACTGAGGTGTCGAATGTAACGCGAGCTTTATAATAGGCGGCGGGTCATCACTCGGAGGCCGGCCGGGACGTTATGTGTGCGTGGATGTGTATGTGAGTATTTAGGGCCCCCGGTGGAAGTTACACGTGTAATGCTGTCATGGTGTGTGTGTGTGTGTGTGTGTGTGTATATAGCCGATCCGTGGCTTGAATTTATTTTAGAAAAGTTTGTAACGGTTCTGCTTTTTCGCGAGAAAATATCCCGTTGTTTTGTGTCTTTTAAATTGTGCGGAGTAGCTCGTCGGATTCCAGGAACAGGTAAAGAGTGAGTGAACTCGGTGATTAAAAAAATAACGAAT
>NW_018023751.1:0-1451 GCF_002006095.1 Pseudomyrmex gracilis | reverse complement strand
CGCGGGGAAACGCGCGGTGCGGGCGGCGCGCAGGCCGTCGGCGTATATTTTAATATACGCCTGTTTCACGTGATTATTTGGCGCAAAGCGCCGCGTTTTTGGCCGGGACGGATGGTCGGTCCCGGCCGTAACGATTTGCATCGTTACAAGTTTTGAGATTAACGGGTAAGAGGATAGTATTAGTGGAAGAGGGCTTCGGGAACATAAAAATGAGCATGGGAGTATGGCGGGATAACAAAAATTATTTCGGAAAAGGAGAGATTTGGTGTCATTTTATCGAGTTCTACGGGTGTTATGTGATTGAGGTTTATGGTTAATCTGCCGGGGGGTATTGGTGAGGATGACCGCGGAAAGCGAAGGAGATGTGGCAGAAAGTAAAGAGGGTGATTGTCAGGGAGAGGTGTGGGGTCGTCTGACCGAGAGGAGGAAGGGGAAGGAGTGAGGCGTTCAAGGATTGCCTCTACTTCTGAGTCGGAATCGGAAAGAGGGGTAGGCGTCGAGTTTCGGAGAGGGGAAGGGTTTTCAGAGAGAACACGGGGATCATTTTTGAAGGGTACAGGAGAGTATGAAGGAGGCTCGTACCACGAATCGGCGTCACTTTCGTAGTCTGAGTTTGCTGGCTGTATGTGTGTGGTTTGTGTGTGAGTGTGTGTGTATGGCGTAGTCTCAGTTTGAGTAGCTGCTTCCCTAACCATAATGCGGGTCGGAGGGGGGCCTGGTTGTGGAGGCCTGTTCGGCTCCGCTCGGAGTAGCGCGAGGGCGGCTCGTCGCAGGGCCCGGTTACGCAGAATGCGGCGTGTTCTTATCGCAACGCGGGAAATTTCTTGGTTGTTCACTTGAATAAATGATTTTAATAAGGAAAATGCCCAGTTTTTCCGAGAGCAAACCTACAGTCGATCTCTGAATGTAAATTTGACTGTGAGGTTTCTCTCTATTATTGTACAGGGTCCGGCAATGAAGTATGGTGTTTTTGAAAAAATTGACACACTTTCATTTTTAAACATACATCAATATTTATTATTTTAATACATGAGTGGAATGATGCCATTTAAGTAACATACCATAGTCAGGTGCGAAAAATTACATCAGTTAGGTGGCGTCCATTCTTGTCGAAGCATTCTTGGAGACGGATTGCAAAATCGTCCATACTCCTTTCGAGCATGGCACGAGGAATCCTTTCAATTTCGTGCGTTATGGTTTCTGAAAGAGCCTCAAGAGTTCGCGGTTTGTCTATGTAAACTTTGGATTTTAAGTAGCCCCATAAAAGTAGTCACAACATGAAAGGTCTGGTGACCGAGGTGGTCATTCCATATCTCCATGCAACGAAATAAGGCGCCCAGGAAAATGTTCCCTTAAAAAGGCCATTGCAGCTCTTGATGTATGGCAAGTCGCCCCATCTTGTTGGAACCAAACTGTATTGAGGTCAATGCGTTGTCTTCTTAGTTCGGGTA
>NW_018023750.1:10269-13137 GCF_002006095.1 Pseudomyrmex gracilis | reverse complement strand
GTCCGCACCAGGAGAAGAGATTCTCCGGCCGAGTGTCTCGGCGATTCCCGTCCGCACCAGGAGAAGAGATTCTCCGGCCGAGTGTCTCGGCGATTCCCGTCCGCACCGGGAGAAGAAATTCTCCGGCCGAGCGTCTCGGCGATTCCCGTCTTTCGGAACCGAAATCAGCGACCGCGGGAAAACTACGCGCACGCGACCGAACCGAGCGTGTTTACGCATACCGGTGGCTCACGTGCGGCTCTCGGCCGACCCGGCCACCCGTGTAAAAACGAGACGGGCGGCAAATACTGGTAACCGTCTTCCGAGAATATTAGAGCGTCTCAAGAATAACCGCGATTTATTTCTATTGTTCCTTATGTTTTTTTTGTTCAAAAGTTATATCGATTGGTAAATATATAGATAAGGTCACCCCCCTCCGATTTCAATGAACTTGACATATGTTGTCAAGGACACCTTCCTGAGTAACAATCCGTAAATTTTAGCCGTCGCTCGTTGTTAATAAAAAAGTTATGAACAATTGAAGTGTGAAAACTAAGTTTGCCAATTTTTGCTAGTAACTGAAAATTTGGAAACATTTACAATTTGTAATTATGTATGTACATATGTATGTATATGTTAGCGTCAAAGCCCGAGAATGTGTCAATCAGACTCAATAGGATAGAGTAGTATTAAAACAAGACTAATTCTTTCATGATCTTTTTGTCGGTGTTGTAAACGTGTAGGCAGGGGGCTGCGCCCCCCTGCACTCTCCCTAAAATCTAACTTAACCCTAACCTAACCTAAACTTTTCTTTCTGCACTCCCTCTCGCAAAATTTTCACTCATATCTATTGATATTGTAGTAACACCCCACACAGCACCGAATTTTACCAGAATGTCGCCAAAATATTTCAAATGTCTTTTGCAGAATATTTCATTTGAAATATTTCTGCAAACTTTTGGAGATATTACATATAGAATATTTCAAATGAAATATTCTATAGGCATTCTGTTTAAAATATTACATTTGCAATATTCTTGCAATAATCTGGAAACGTTTTGCTTGAAATCTTTTTAAACGTTTCATATGAAATACTCTGGCAACATTCTATTTGAAATATTTCAGAATGTCGTGAATGAAATATTCCCCAGATTTTCTATTAGAAATATTACATGTGCAATATTCTTGCAATAATCTGGAAACGTTTCGCTTAAAATCTTTCTGAATGTCTTATATAAAATATTTTGGCAACATTCTATTTGAAATATTTCAGAATGTCGTGAATGAAATATTCTCCAGATTTTCTATTAGAAATATTACATGTGCAATATTCTTGCAATAATCTGGAGACGTTGCGCTTGAAATCATTCTGAATGTCTTATATAAAATATTATGGCAACATTCTATTTGAAATATTTCAGAATGTCGTGAATGAAATATTCTCCAGATTTTCTATTTGAAATATTACATTTGCAGTTTTCTTGCAATAATCTAGAGACGTTTTGCTTGAAATCTTTCTGAACGTTTCATATGAAATACTCTGGCAATATTCTATTTGAAATTTTTCAAAATGTCGCGAATGAAATATTCTCCAGATTTTCTATTTGAAATATTACATTTGCAATATTATTTTACTATATAGTCATCATACAAATATTATCGTTATATAAACATCATAAATGATGTACCTGTTTTGGTAAAATTGATAATCTGTTCAAAATATTAATATTTTTTTTGTAATTACACATGTAATTTTCGCGCGATATATATAATTATTTATAATTGTAAACTCTAATATATATAAATGTTGAGAATACATCATTTTATGATAATATTCTTTCTCTGAACTCATAATCAAATCACGACAAAGTTACATAGTAAAATAGATAAGGTGTTTTATTTCGCAGTTGATACAGCGAAAATTCTCGTAGACAAATAATTTAAAAAAAAAAAATAAAAAAAAACTGACGTCACACGTCTTTTAGTATTATGAGTGAGGATTCAAATGGCAGAAATAGTTTTTTAATGCGTGGGCTTTTTCAAGGTCATTTCAAGGTCAACTTTTTTTGTATCGTAAATCTATAGTTTTTATTTTGGAATTGTATTATACGTAAAACAACGCACGTTTGTAAAATATTTTTTTGTAGGACTTTTGGTTTTCTAGATATTCAGAGAAACATTTACAGTATACCTTGTCTAACTACACGATAAAATGTACGATCGTACATTTTATACTTACTCAAAATACTACAAGACATCAAACGAATGAATAGTCAAGGCTCGTGAAAAATTGAAACTAAGAATGAAGAGGCTAATATGAGCCATCTAAGATTAAATAGGCCAATACGAGCCATTCCCAGGTTGTTGTGCAGGAATAAGCGTGCATGTATATATNGTCGAGCGCACACGTACACGGCTGCTCGCCTGTGTGCGTATTCCCTCCACTTGCTGCAGCGTGCTGTAAGAGAGTCAAAACTGGGCACACTGCCCGCGCCGCCCGCACCGCGCGCCGCCCCGCGTCATGAAACAACCCGGAATCAAACTGTCACATCGTCTCCGTTTTAATCAACAAGCGGGGAAGGAACACTCGGTTTTTCGGGTATAAAAGAGAGCGAAAAAACGCTCCGAGTCAGAACTTCCTGGGCTGCGACTGCAAACGGCTCGAAAGAATTGGTCGAGAGTCTCGACAAGTCGTAGGCCATCCCCTGGGAGAATTGTCTCCGGCCGAGTGTCTCGGCGATTCCCGTCCGTACCAGGAGAAGACATTCTTCGGCCGAGTGTCTCGGCGATTCCTGTCCGCACCAGGAGAAGAGATTCTCCGGCCGAGTGTCTCGGCGATTCCCGTCCGCACCAGGAGAAGAGATTCTCCGGCCGAGTGTCTCGGCGATT
>NW_018023750.1:2591-7959 GCF_002006095.1 Pseudomyrmex gracilis | reverse complement strand
AGGAATAAGCGTGCATGTATATATATATATACACATGTATGAAATTCACATGTAAATTATTTTTACATGTGAGTTTTTTGAATTGAAATTTCAATTCATAAAATCATATAGGATGCTAGATTTGCATCTCGTATATGAAAGATCCCAAATTTATTTTCAAATTAGTTAGGGGGGTATTTGGGATCTTTCATATACGAGATGCAAATCTAGCATCCTATATGATTTTATGAATTGAAATTTCAATTCAAAAAACTCACATGTAAAAATAATTTACATGTGAATTTCATACATGTGTATATATATATATATATACATGCACGCTTATTCCTGCACAACAACCTGGGAATGGCTCGTATTGGCCTATTTAATCTTAGATGGCTGTATTAGCCTCTTCATTCTTACTACAAGACATGTTTCAGCTTTTTTTAAAAAATCAGTCGTCTACGAGATTTTACGCTGTGTCAACTTAAATGGGATACCCTGTATATACAATATAACTATATGAATTATTATAACTATTATTTTCTTAATATCTTGTACTTTGTATACGTTGAGATCACCAGAATACTGCAGAATTCAAATGTGAGTAATATTCTGACGACATTCTGGTGATATTCGGTGTAATTTAAGAAAAAAATAATTTGCAAAGATGTATATATATATAATAATCCGTATTAAGGTACATTTTGAATGTTTTGTTATACTAAATTTACCTTGCATATAATATATGTATATGCAAGATAAACGCAGCTTTATAATTTTAAACATTTGAGAAAAGCGCGCCGGCACGCGTACATGTGCCAGCCAGCCATATAACGTCGGGCTTAATATATGTATATATATATATATCGTGAGTATGAGTGCGCCATGAAACCTAGTTCCCGTAACGGCCGCGAGTGACCACGGCGCGACGAAACACAAAGCCACCATTTTACTATTCCTGCCTGTTGTATTATTTGTGTTTTGGTTCATCGTGTGCGGTGCGTCTCATAGTTCGTGTCTTTTTGTGTCTCCTATCTATAGGTAAGTGATTTATTGGTTTTTGTTTCGCGAAACAAATCTGAGAAAACGTGATCGATGAGATCGTAAGTGTAGAGAATGTTTATCAACATGTCTATTTGCATTTCACGTGCCTTCAATAGCGATTTTGGTGATACGACTTTTAGTACCTTGCGACTTTTAGTGGCCCGAAAAATTGTATTTTGCGGAGAACATTCTATGGACTCACATACATAGAAATAATACAACAATACAACAAATAATACAAATAATACAATAATACAACATGAATTATAATAAACGTCGTTTGCAAAAGCCGTATTCAGATCGACACATTCGGAGACTATTAAGAAAGAATATAGCAGTATCAATAGAAAGAATAAATGAACGTCTTCATGGGCAAACATCTAATAATGATGAAGGAACATTCTCAATGAGTTCACAAGTGCAAAATAATGATTTTGCTAGCATTATTATTTCTAATGTAGATTGTGATGATTTTACTTATACCTATAGTGACGATGGTTCTTTATCCAATAAAACCGATACCTTAAGTATTGCAAGTGAAGATGACTTAGCTCTGAGTGCGGAAGTCGCTAATACTATTGAAATAGAACATCAATCTGAGAACCAATCTGAATCAGAATATAATGTACAGAATAACGATGACGAAAGTTTTAAACAAAACATACGAAATTGGGCATTGAAGTTTTCAATTAAACATAATGCGCTGAATGAATTGTTATCAATTTTGAGAAAAAATACTAATGTGCCATTTCCTGTAGATGTTCGAACATTACTCAATACGCCGAAATCTACCGAAATATTCGAAATTGCAGGAGGGCAGTATTACCATTACGGATTAAAAAATTGTATTTTAAATATCATTCAAAATCGTCTTCTCATAAAATGTAACAGTACATGTATTAAATTGTTAATAAGTACCGACGGCGCGCCATTAGGAAAATCCTCGGAAAAAAATATGTGGCCTATTTTATGTTCTGATTCAGAATCCAGAGATGTATACATGATCGGCGTATATTATGGAGAAGGGAAACCAGATAATTCAAATTTATTTTTAGAAATGTTTACAAATGAAGCTATAAATGTAGTGACTAATGGCATTGAATATAATGGAATTCCATATGAGATTAGAATTCATGCGTTAATTTGCGATGTTCCGGCAAAAGCTTTTATTTTAAATGTAAAATACCATTGTGGTTATAATAGCTGTACGAAATGCGATATTGTAGGTACACGCATAGAAGGAGTCACATGTTTTCCTAGCGAACATAGTACAAATTTAAGAACTGATGATAACTTCCAAAATTTTGTGTATTCAGACGAAGGCAACTATCAGATCAATGAAACAATTTTAAATAGAATACCTTTTTTGGGCTTAGTTTCAAATGTACCCGTAGACTACATGCATATGGTATGCTTAGGTGTTATGCGCAAATTGTTACTGCTCTGGTTACATGGACCGTTAGGCATTAAGTTATCTGCAAATCAAAGTAATATAATTTCTGATGCTTTAATTAAATTCAGGAAAAGTGTACCATCTGACTTTGCTAGATTACCAAGATCATTGAAATTTTTAAAGCTTTGGAAAGCAACTGAGTTTCGACAATTTTTATTATATACCGGCCCTATTGTGTTAAAAGATATTTTAAGAGAGGATATGTATGCTAATTTTTTAACATTGCATGTTGCAATTACAATTTTAGTCAGTCCTATCTATTCACAGAATTCTCAGTATGTTAATTATGCAGAACAATTATTAAATCACTTTGTGGCTTCATTTGAAATTATTTATGGTAAGCGATGTGTATCTCATAATGTTCATAACTTGACGCATTTAGCGCAGGATGTAAAAAAGTACGGTACTTTAGATAATTTTAGTGCATTCAGGTTCGAAAATTATATTTCATATATAAAAAACATGATTCGTAAGAGCGAGAAACCCTTGCAACAAATTTCGCGACGATTAATAGAGTATCAAAATGCAGCATTTCAGGCACGTTCAAGTAATACCGGCTCATCGCTTCAAAAAGTACATACAGACGGTCCTGTTACTAACGATAGGCAATTTGATACGCAGTACAAAATTTTGCATAAGAACAAGTTATTCTTCAATTGTAATAATAGTCGAGATAATTGTTTGATGTTATTTAACGGAATATTTATCGAAGCACTGAATTTTGCAATAAGTGGAGATACTACATTTGTTATAGGAAAGCAATTAATATCAACTGACGATTTATTTTACGAACCATGTACCTCTGGTACATTTTCTATACACATAGTTAAAAGAAGCAATGATATAAAGGCCTGGAAATGTGACGCAATTACTGCAAAATTGTGTAGAATACCGTACAATAACAATAAATTCTGTATATTTCCTGTATGTCATACTTATAATTTAGCGGCGTTAAATTTATGACGTAAATACTAAATAAATATCTTTTTTCCTATTTTTTACTTCAATTGTCTAGTTTTCATTTTTTACGATGAAGAAAATTTATTTTCTTTTATTTCTTTTTAATTAACATAATAAAAAGAGACATTTTATGACAAAATGTTTAAATTATTAATATCAATTTTTAGTCTAAGTAAATTCTATTAAAAACCAATATTACTGCACAACATTCATTATTTTTGAAAGGTTGGTATTTTCATCATATATTACATACTTGGCATATTATATTTCTGTTATTTCTGTTGTGCAATACTATGTAGCTACTGGAATCACATTGGTTTTGAACGCATTTGTCTATGGACAATGACAACTTCAAAATATAAAATTGTGGAGTTCGACGAGGGGATTGAAATGATTCCAATTACATGGCTTAATCGTGACCAAACAATGAGTTATTGGCCTCCTTACCAAAATCAAATAAAAATTAATAAAGCAATTTCCAATATGGAGTCGCCAAAAGAAGACTGGAAACAATGTAAAATGAAGAGAATTGTAGGACAAGCAGGTCAGACTAAAAAACAATACTGCGTACAGCACACTTTACACAAATTCAATAATCTAAAACTATTTACGTATATTAAAATTGTTATAATTGTAATGTTATAATTGTGTAATTGTATATGTATATATGTTTTTTGTTTTTTAGATTCATACGAACAAGCAGTTGATAAAGTTGCATTGGCTCTAGAGTTTTCTGATATAGACTCTATTACTCCGGAAGTGTATAAAAAAAGTAGGCGTATACGAGCTCAAATACGACATTCAGATAATGCTTACGGTTCTGATAGTGATTCTTTTGATGAATTGCCAGTCAAAAGACGCAATACGTCTAAAGTATTGCCACCATTCCCAATTGCACCTAATGAGGAAAAAACGCCAAAATCAAAAAGTTTAAAATGTAGCAACAGTAAGCGTAAAGGCTGGAAATCCGATATTATTCTGAAAAACATGAGCCAACAAGATTCTCAACTTAGTAATTCACCGACACAAAAATATGACGACGAGGATGACATTAACGATGACGGTATATGTTCTTTTTATATTCAAAATTTCACTATATTCATTTTAATGATATTGGATTGTTATCATAAAAATCAGAAATAGAGAAAGACAATAGTGTACTCGCAAAAAATAGAAATTCAGAACCAAATATTGCTCTTGAAAGTGTCGTGCTAATGACAAAATTGTCAAAGGAAAATTTGGATCCATTAAAGAAAATGATTAAAAAAATAGAGGAACACCAAGATAAACCTATTGAAATTGGTAATTTTTACAATTTTGGATTCTTTTACATTACTATTTCTTATCTTTTTTAATTTAATTTGTATTACTTGCAACGTTTGTTAAATTATGATTTGTTAAAATATGTCATTTCGTTTTACAACATTACTTTTTTTCTATACAGCTTACATGCAAGAAATTCTATATCTTCAGCACAAGATTTTAATACAACTTGAAGAACTGAAAAAAAACAGATCGACCGAGAATGTAAGACAGGAATCACACGCATTATTTACTGATACAACAGACATTTGCAAATTTGCAGAAAATCTACCGTTAAAAAAGGAGGAAGATTTAAAGAAAATGGAAAAAAATCTTCTAAACGAAGAGTTTCGTACAAAATGGGTATATTAATGAAACATTTCTTTTTCCTTTAATTACTAATTATCTTGACGTTATAATTATATACAGGCTGTCCCAGAATTGGTGTAATATCTCTCGTAAACAGATAGAAAGAGTCAAACTGAGTCGATAAATCCTATACCATTTTGCTAGATTCGCAATAGTTACCGAAATCTTAATTAACAAAGATCCGCGAATAAGCGTGCATCGGGCTGTCTTACGCGCGTGAGACAGCTCGGCACGCTTCGCGCAATTATCTTTTAATAC
>NW_018023750.1:0-1482 GCF_002006095.1 Pseudomyrmex gracilis | reverse complement strand
AGTCCGGGAACTTTCCGGACAAACTGTGTATGTTATAGTATATGCTGTTATATTAGCTCCTTTTATATGTTGCTACAGATAACACCGTAAGCGCGAGAAGCGGGCTGTCTTATGCGTGTAAAACAGCCCGATGCATGCTTATTCGCGGATCTTTGTTAATTAAGATCTCGATAACTATTGAAAATCTAGCAAAATGATATAAGATTTTTTGACTTAGGTTTACTTCTTATACTTGTCTACGAAAGATGTTATACCAATTCTGGGACACCCAGTATAATTGACGCACTTTTCTAAATATAATATAAAGTATAAAGTTATGTCATTATTTTAAAATGTAGCTCTACAGTCTTATACTTCTGTAATTGTTAATTTAAAATTTTGAAATATATCAGTAGGTATAGTAGAGGGGTTCTGATCCAAGTTTCCAATACGTGAGTCATGTTCTGTCCTTGTCTATCTAATGGGCGGTCGAGCAGTTCGAGCACGCCTTACTGGAAACACTCTATAAGATAGAAAGAGTCAGTCGACAACCGAGGGCACCACGAGGGGGGAGGGGGGAAGGGAGTGTAACCGCGCAAAGGAGGGGGAGAGGGAAGGGGAGGGGCTAATCGCGTTAAGGAAGGGGAAGGGGAAAGAGTGGTCACGTGTGTTCAAGGTCGTTTGGATGATGACGTCATCGCTAAAATATAAATTGCGCATTAAAATAAATAATTCAGAAAAAAACCGCAAATTTCCCGGAAGCGGTTCGCGTTTAAAAATAAATAGCGCGCAGTTTGTGATTGCGCAGCAAATAAATGAGAAATTCCGAGAAAAACCGCGATTTCCCGGAAATAAATAATTCCGAGAAAAACCGCAAAGTTCCCGGAAGCGGTTCGCGTTTAAAAATAAATAGCGCGCAGTTTGTAACTGCGCAGCAAATAATTAAAAATTTTTCAAGAAAAACCACAATTTCTCGGAAGTGAGCCAGTTCTTGTCGCCGAAGCGATCAGTCACTTCCGGTTGATGACGCATTTCCTACAATAACGTCCGCGTGAAAAACCGTTACGTACCGGATGTGGTGTTTTTTTTGAACGCAATTTCAAACCAAAAGATCATGTGGAAAGATAAGGAGTGAAATAAAAAAGCACCTCGAGGTCGGGAGCGAGTCACAAGTCATTTTGATTGCAAGTTGTATAGATAACAAATCGTCGCTGTTGTTGAAAATGTATAACGGATCGAACACAACGTGCATTTTAAACCTATCGGTCGAAGAGTTGAAAAACATTCTAAAAAAAGGATAAAAATAAATACATCTGAGAAAAACCGCAAAAGTTCACGGAAGCAGTTTGTGTATAAAAATAAATAGCGCGCAGTTTGAAATTGCGCAGCAAATGAATAAGAAATTACGAGAAAAACCGCAATTTCCCGGAAGTGAGCCTGTTCTTATCGCCCGAAGCGATCACCCGCTTCCGGTTGATGACGCACTTCCTATGATAACGTCCG
>NW_018023749.1:13212-15752 GCF_002006095.1 Pseudomyrmex gracilis | reverse complement strand
ACATCTGTGTAAGACTCGTACTGCCGTTTTCTTGAATTACCAATTTTCGACGAGTTATATCAATATATTGTTTATAGTTTTCTCAAAACATCAATTTCTCAAAATAAATCTTTNATAAATTTAAAAATATGCATTTATTATTACTTCGAATACAGTGATAAGGACATCCGATTCGAAGTTCGGGAATCTTTACTGATTATCGAGAATTTCAGATTATTGTAATCAGATAATCAGGTCTACCATATGCCTGGTTGCCTGATTGGAGCCTAATCTGGCAGCCTGATCAGGGCCTAATCTGGCAGCCTGATCAGGGCCTAATCTGGCAGCCTGATCAGGGCCTAATCTGGCAGCCTGATCAGGATCGAATCTGGTAGCCTGATCAGAGCCATTTGATACGTAGCGTTACATTCCGCATTAGGGCCTGATTAGAGCACCGGATCCGTGCCTGATTTGGAAGTAGGGCAAGCCATATGTGGATCTAATGAAGACCCTATACAAATTTCTACTCGGGTCTTTCTCACTCTCTTTCACTCTCTTTCCAACTCTCTCTTACTCTTTCTCCCACTCTCTCTCACTCTCTCCCAAACTTTTTCACACTCTCTCTCACTCTCACTCGCAATCTCTCTCACTCTCTCTCGCACTCTTTTTCATTCTTTTTCGCACTTTCTCGCACCCTCTCTCACTCTCTCTCCCATTTTCTTTCCCTCAGTCTGGCACTCTTTTTCATTCTTTCTCGCAATCTCTCTTACTCTCTCTCACTCTGTCTCACTCTGTCTCGTATTCTCTATCACTCTCCTTCACTTCTTCTCGCACCCTCTTTCGCTTTCTCTTGCATTCTCTCTCACTTCTTCTCACATTTTCTTGCTCTTTTGCACTCTTTCACTCTTTTTTGCACTTTCTTGCACTCCCTCTCACTCTCTTTCGCACTCTCTCTCACTCTCTCTCGCACTTTCTCGCACTTTTTTCACTCTGTTTCTCTCTTTTTTACACTCTCACTCTCTCTCACTCTCTCTCACTCTTGCATTCTCTCTTACTTTCTCTCTTGCACTCTTCCACATTCTTTCTCACTCTCGCATTCTCTCTCACTCTTTCTCACTTTCTCTCGCACTCTGTCTCACTTTTTTTCACTATTTCTTGCACTCTCTCGCACTCTCTCTCACTTACTCGCGCACTCTCGCTCACTCTCTCTCGCACTTTCTCGCACCCTCTCTCACTTTTTCTCTCATTCTCTCACCATCTTTCGCATTCTCTCTCACACTTTCTCACTCTTTTGCACTCTTTCTCACTTTATTTCTCTCTCTCTCTCTCTCACACTCTCTTGCATTCTCACTCTCTTTCGGACTTTCTCGCACGTTCTCTCGCTCCCTCGCGCACTCTCTCTCACTCTCTTTCACTATCTTTCGAACTCTCTCTCACTTTCTCTCAGTATTTCTCACTCTCTCTCACTATTTCTCAATTTCTCTCGGATTGTTTCTCACTTTTTTTTACTCTCTCTCGCACTCTCTCGCATTTTCTCTTACTCTTTCTTCCACTCTCTCCCACTCTCTCTCACGTTCTTTCTCTCTCTTTCATTCCCTCTCATTTTCTCTCTCACTTTCTTCTACTCTCTCTTTTATTCTTTTTCATTCTCTATTTCTCTCTTTCTCTTTCTTTCTCTCCCTCTCTTTTTTCTCTTTTGCTCTCTTTTTCTCTCTCGCTTTCTCTTTCTCTCGTTTTTCTTCTTAGCACATTATAATTCTCTTCTTTATCTTTTGTTCAACTTGCTTATGTCGCCATTTCTTGGAAGCAATAGTACTAATGCACACATTCCTTACACATTGAAGACGAGGTCCGAACATGATAAAATTTTATATATTTTGAAGAAAATTTTTAATATCGTCAAACAAAAAACACGGACAAAATATCACATAAACACTTCTTTGTTTAGTTTTGTAATCCAAATTGATTGAGACTAAAAAGAAGTCAATCGGTTCAGTCGTTAGTGAGATATGACTATTTTATATTTCACAATTTCTGTCGAAAAACGATATTCGCGTATATTAGGCACGGTGCGTCTCGCGCAGTTTGTGCGCCACTGTGTTGCGCGTGAACTTGGCGCGAGGCACTATCGTGCCATTTGATCTTTGTTACAAATACCAGTTTTTTTTAAAGCAAACGCTGGATAATCTTTTTTTAAATAAATCGTTACACTTGGTAAATTGCTACAATTTATACTAAACTTACGTAGCAAAAACCTTTCTATTTCAACAAAATCTTGTCATCAAGAGGCACGGTACTCAGTTAGCAAGCTCACGTGATAATGACGTCAGTTTTTGTTCTGCAAAACGTCAATTATCACATACAAATTACGTGATTTTAACGTACATTCTACGTGATTATGTCATATCAAGAGGACGGTAGTGCCTCGCGCCAAGTATATGCGCAAACGAAGTGCGCGCGCGCTGCGCGAGGTACCCCGTGCCTTATTTACGCGAAAATGGCCAAATGGCAATATCGAGATTTTCCGATCTCAACAACGGCTAAACCGATCGAGTTCGGCC
>NW_018023749.1:3804-5642 GCF_002006095.1 Pseudomyrmex gracilis | reverse complement strand
GAAACTTTTTATTGATTTAGAATATTTTCTATTTTACAAAGTATAAACAACTTACAAAGTTTTATATATTTTATATATTTTTGTAACCATGTATAAAAGATTTTACTTGGCGTAACTTATTGATATCATTTCTTTTGTAGAATAGATCCTGTAGATCTTATTGACGTCATTATATTACGTCAGATAGACGTGAATAATCAAAAAAAACCTCACCAAACTGACATGATAAAGACGTTATTGTAAATTTAAAAGGAAAATAAAATACAACACATAAAGAACAATAGTATCAACATCCCACATAGCACGTAATATTACTGCATGACAGTAATATTAAAATGACTGCCGAAATACATCACAGTAATATTACGGTGATATATATAAAAGACACTGCGTTCTAGAAAGAAAATTAATTCGGAAGTTTACTTTAATTAATTTTTGTAGACTTGATTCAAGTTTGTCAATCAACTGATTAACTCAATAAAAGGTACCGGGCCCGAAAAAAATCCTAAAGTAGTGGTGAGATTTGAACTCGAGACCTCAATATCCGCAGCCCCTGCACTTACAAGGGAGGTTAGGCAACCCGGAAATTCAGAAAATTCTGAAACTTTGTGTGGATGTGTAAAGTAGTTCATCCGTAACACAAAACTATTTTTTTTGTGCCAAAAAACGGTTTGAGGATGTAAAATTTTATATAGAGCGGCTTTTCACTTTTCTCAAAAAGTATTAGAGATATTAAAAAATAGTTTATACAAAAATTTTATAGAACAACGTTCTCTATTTATTTATATTAATAAAATTTTTAAAAATTAATTAAAAAACATTGTTTAACAAATGTATACACCAAAATTTTTTTAACAATTCAATTAATGTAGGTAAATAGAGGTGTTCTTACGATAAATTTTTTGTATAAAACATTTTTTGATGTCTTTACTAGTTTTTGAGATACATCGAGAAAAACGCAAAACCGTACACATAATAAGTGTTTTACTCTTTAAAATTGGTTTTGGGCCGCTACTGAAAGTTTCTACATTTATGTAATTATTTAAAATATAAAATATTATACTTGTTAGTTTATACGTTCTAAAATGTAAAATATGAAAAATTCCAAAACAATAGAAAGTTTAAAATATTATGTGATCAATGTACTTTATATATAAAGCACTCATCGATGTAAGAAATGACCTTGCCTTGCGTGGGCAACCTTAAACTATATCGAATCATATAGATTTCGCTTTGTGTGAAAAGTCAAAAACCTATGTAAAATTTTTTAAAATACAAAATATTTAATGTAAAAAAACTTGGCGCGGCTGCACTGAAAACTAAAGACAGAGCACACACACTAGCACACATGAACTATTCATGTACTTCACATATGAAAGTTTAATTTTATACTAGAATAAATCAATTAGCATAGCACTACAAAAGTGTAGCAATTATGAGAGTTCTTCAAGTAATTTTTGATACTTTTGAGAATCACCGTTAGGTTTTGCGTTTTTCTCGATGTATCTCAAAAACTATTAAAGACATCAAAAAATGTTTTATACAAAAGATTCATCGTACGAACACCTCTATTTACCTACATTAATAGAATTAAAAAATTTAAAAAAATTTTGGTGTATACATTTGTTAAACAATTTTTTTTAAACAATCTCTTCAGGCTCTGAAGTTTCTAAACTAATAAATATATATATTCGGTCATAGGAGCCGTTCGCTAGGTGTTGTGCGGAAATTATATGTGTATATATATCCATATATATACGTGTTCACATGTAAATTTTTACATGTGAAATTCGAATTGAAATAACAATTCTAAAATTCATATTGGATGCTATACTTGC
>NW_018023749.1:0-3674 GCF_002006095.1 Pseudomyrmex gracilis | reverse complement strand
TGGAATCTCCGGCTTTCCGTGCCGTCGCCTTTCCTATTCGGCCACCGAGGCACTTGGAGTTTTTCTCGCAATATTCATATATATATATTCGAACAACGCCATCTTCCTCCAGCGTGAATTAAACAATCTCTTCAGGCTCTGAAGTTTCTAAACTAATAAATATATATATTCGGTCATAGGAGCCGTTTGCTAGCAAGTATAGCATCCAATATGAATTTTAGAATTGTTATTTCAATTCGAATTTCACATGTAAAAATTTTCATGTGAACACGTATATATATGGATATATATACACATATAATTTCCGCACAACACCTAGCGAACGGCTTTAGTTCGCTCGACTTTAGTTATTATTGAATATATAGTTGTTATATATTGTTATTTTTACAGTGAGGGAAGGGGCCAATACGAGCCAAACCAAGATGTTGTGGTATATAGTATGTATTTTTATTATGTATGAATGTCAGACGTTTTGGTCTAAGTTTTCAGATCTTCTTCAGTGACAATCTGTGTAACGAACGTGTCTGGTATTACATACATTTGTTGAACATTGTGACACACAATTTTTTATAAATAACAGACTAAAGAAAAATTATATGCAATGTCTAAAATTTGGTACATACCGTTCTTAAAAGGTTGACAGGACAGACAATGGTTATAAATATGAGATGATCTTTGCTGTCAAGATTTGTTGTCTATGTGATTAGGACATTGAATACACTGTGTAGATGCCAGGCGATAACAAACCTTATGTACATATTATCCCTCTCTTTTTATTTGGTGTTTTTGTGTCTAAATGTAGATACAATCAATAAAGAAGTTAGAACGTATAAAATGAATCGTTAGTACACAATGCATAATTGTCTAGAAATGTAAAATAAGGGTTTAGTTTGTCGGTGTGTGACATGATGTTGAGAGGATTTTTTTGTAATTTAATGTTTATCATCTCAGAAACCGACCTCTTGAAAGGTCCTACGAAGGTTCAATGTCCAAGATCTTTGTGTCATTCCAAATAAAGTCATGTTCCGTGACCATACGGTGTTGAGTGACCACAGAAACATGCTCAATGTTATGGTTTAATTGATTTTTATGTTCCAAAACCCGTATTTTTAGTTTTCTCATTGTCTGGCCAACATATTGTTATAAGTTATATATTATGTGTATATTAAGTTATGTGTTAAGTATTGTATAGTAAGCGATATCGGTTAAATTCGGGGTTTGGTTACTAGGTTTAATGTTATGTTAAACGGGGGACTGGAATTCGGCACGGATGTCCAGTCAGCAGTCGCGGGGCGATATGCGACCGCGTGCACAAGGACGCACTGGTCGAAGGTCGCACATGCAGCCGAAAAGATGCAATGGTTTGCATTTCACTTTTTGAAGGCCGGATGTCGCCTGGTTTTCCTCGGCCAATCACAGAGTGATTGACTCGGAGATATAAGCTGGTATCCGGGCGGAAACAGGCAGAATCGTTCCGAATAGTGTTGCCGCCAGAGACTCTGCTAGACAGAGCGTTGCTTGTCTGACTTTGCGCCGCGTGTGACATCGCGGGTGAAATAAGTGTACATCGACGTAGAGTAAAGCCATAATATATTTTACGCTATTATCATCTTGTAATAACAAAAAGGAACATAAAAGCTATTAGTTATGTTAACATTGCTATTTTTATTTTGTTAATTATAATCCTTTCCGACGGTCCCTCTCCTTGCGGCATCCAACCAATCCCACGAAGTAACAAAAAATATGATATATCGCAGTTTTGACATTGCAATTTATATACAACATTTTGTTGTTGTTTGGAAGTCAAAGGAGCTTTGGCCGTTTTAATATATTGTTACGCGGGGGTCACCGCGTATGTGTCGTGGGAGCCGCGTGAACGGCGCGCGATCGGCGCGACTGTCGGTTACCGGGCGACGACGGTTTGTTGAAAAAGAGAAGAATCGCGACCGCGGATCTGTCACGACGTGTTTCGGCGATTCGTATCACGAGCTGTTCTATGATTGTAATTTTGAGCTATAATAAAGAGTGTTTGACGGAAAGCCGCGTACTTTCTTGTTTCCGCGGCGAGTGCGTTTCGCGACAAAGTTTTAGCGCGGCCGCGGACGTAACAATATTAATTTAGTTTGTTCAGACTCCTGTAAGCTAAGCCGATGTCTTTCTTGTTTTTTACAAATTTCGATATTGTTTAAGATACCCCTTTAATGAATGAAAATACAAAAAAATGCTTTCGCTCTAAGGGATTCTATGATTTTTCTATGTTGTCGCTACGCGGATTGAACCTGCACTTGATGAGAAATTTAATGGGGTTGTTTATTATTTTAAAAATAAACTCCAATGCATAGTCATTAATTAAAAAAGTATCAATTAATAACTTGAAGTTGTTTTTATGAAACTTTGGGAGAGATAGCAACATTACTCTGTCTATCATTCCTGTAATTATTCCGATCTTTTGAGACAAGAGGTGTGCAGAGTAAAAATGCAAGTATCTTCCGGAAAAAGTAGGTTTATGAAACCAGTTACAAATGATGTTATTATTTTTTATAGTAATTATTGTAATGTCTAAAAAATTTAAAGCTTTGTCCGTCTCTTTCTTAACTGTGAAGTTTAATCTTACATTGTAATTGTTAAATGTGTCTAACAAATTATCTATGTTGTTGGGTGGAGCGGTCATAATTAAATCATCCACGTATCTGAAGTAAAATGAAGGTGTAAAACTAAGTTTTTTTAAGACATCACCCTCCAAGTCCTGCATGACGAGATCCGCTATTACAGGAGACAGAGGTGAGCCCGGTACACCGAATGTTTGTTTATATGTGGTATTATTAAAAGAAAAATACGTGGACGACATTACAAATTCTACCATCCGTAAAAATTCCAAAAGAGGAATTCTAGTTTTATCTTGGACGTGATTCCAGCGAGATTGTAAACTTTTAAATGCTAAATCTAACGGTACATTTGTGAATAATGAAACCACATCCAACGATAAGAGAACGTGACCTTGTTGCATATTGACTGTTTTTAATTTTTTAACTAATTCAAAGCTGTCAAATATATGGCTAGCTGCTTTCGGAATAGTTTTTATTATGATTTTGTGTAGAAATTCGGCAAATTTGTGTAATGGACTGTAGTGGAAGAGATTATTATTCTATGTTATTCTATGTTATTCTATGTTGTTATTTTTAATTGCAAAAAAATTTACTACATAAAAGGTAGTCAATCTATCAAATTGTACGTGGCTACTTACCTATGAATAAATGGCTATACATATCTGTAAATAATGTATTTAAAGATATAATATTTTTCAAAAAAACAAATGTTATTAATAAACATATTATTATAATTAACGGTTGAATTTAACCCAAGTTTAGAATTAATAGTTTTGAATTTAACCCAAAAAAATCCTATTAAACAAATTGAAAATCAACTAAATGACATGTTGAAAGTTTGGCTCTATAAAGGCTACATCAACCAACACACAAAATATACTTTGATGTCAAGCGATTCCTTACTACCTAGAGCATATGGTATTCCTAAAACCCACAAACAGAACCTTCCTTATAGAATTATTGTATCCACAATCAACAGTCCTCTACATCATATTGCAACATACTTACATAATACTATATATAAAGGTACTCCGAATTCACCTTTTACTGTAGTAAATAGTTTTCATT
>NW_018023748.1:3419-10178 GCF_002006095.1 Pseudomyrmex gracilis | reverse complement strand
ATACCCCCCTGTGACGTCATACCCCCTCCCCTTGTGACGTCATACCCCCTCCCCTCCGTATGACGTCACCCCTCCCCCTGTGACGTCATACCCCGCGCCCCCCTCGGAGCTCCTGGCTTAGAACTCTCATAGTTACACTACTGGCATGCAACACAATAGTAATCAAAAAATGCAGGTAGAACAAATATAATTTGAGTGGTGTGTCGTTTATTTGTTTCGTCAAAAGATTCACGCATCAATCGCAAGAGGCGGTGCTATCGAAAAATTAAGTTGCGATTTTAGCGGTATGTCGGATATATCCGGCGTTCAGATCCGCGAGTTTTCATATGGATGACGGATAAATCCGTCATTCGGCTCCGTGAATTTCCATGTAGATGACGGATATATCCGTCGTTCGGAGCGAAAGGGTTAATTTGTCTTTGGTAGGTGGAACGGAAGAGAACTTATAAAAAGAGTGTGTAGAAAAACGGTTGGAAAACGAAGTAGGAAGATTGTGAGGTGGAAGGTCACGAAGAGTAATGAAGTACTTAAGTTTTTTTGAGAAATCTTCGTAATCAATTTATTTCTAAGCCATAAAAGTTTGTTGGTCATCCTTCTACGTTCATACAAATGAAATTTATCCAGGTTTTTTAATTGCGTAGTAAAGAATACATTATACAGTCGATACGGTAAGGTTCTTATAATGGTTTTGTTGATTTTAAAGATATTATTAATAGTAAGTCTGCGGTGTTTGTAAAGGTCAATAGTTTTAAGTCGCAATGTACAGCGCGCTAAAAGTGATCGCTTGTTATCAAAAATACATCTCTGTTTATGATTGTGAAAGGTGACTTGCGTGAAGCAACAAGAACGGTAATTTAAATGTTGCGGTAACAGATCTTGATTTTTGTAAGAAAAAAGAAACTTAATGTGATTATGTATTTCTACAAGGTTTCTGTTAAGCTTTATCCAAATTTTTGAATTGTTAACTGCAGATGTACCAAAATGAGTATGTATGGACTTAAAAGTCAAATGATGGAAATTTCGCATTCTCCCGCCAACAATAATTAATAAATAATAAAAATTAATAGAACCAGCACCAACAATTCTTAATATTAGACAGATGTGTAGAGAGTGGCTGTTAATATTAAAAATTTTTTGAGCTGTTTTTATTAATTTTCAAAATGTTTAGTGAATACGCGTTGTTTTTTGTCACATAATGTTTTGATTTATGCAGTTTGTAATATGTACATACCTTTTGTCAGGACCTACAGTTTTGAGTAAGAAAAAAATGTAATGATTTAGTTCATGAGAAAATGTCATAACATTTTCTTTCAAACATTTAACAATATATATAACCAAAACTATTAAAATAGTTTTGGTAAACTTCACCGTTTTCAGTATGATTTATCAATTACGGTCTGCATGTACATGTCCTAACAAGTTGACACGTGCTGCCTCTAAAAGCTGTAAGGATGCATGCCGATATTGACTGTCAACATTGAAAACTTAAGATATGTGTAACGTTATATATGGTGTCAATACGAGTAGTAAACACCAAAATTTCTTTAAAAAATGTATGTGCAAAAATTTATCATATTATATGCAAAAAAAGTTAGCATTGTTATGGCAAACATTGTTGAAGCAAATGAATGAGAAAACTTCAATGCGTACTGTAATTGTCATTCTATTTTTGTTTTACATCTAATGAGCGAAAAAGATAGAATTATGCAACAGCGATGATAGCGCGCTTGCCGAACACAGTCTATGTAGAATGGTCTTTATGTAAATAGGCCTTAATGCGAGTAGTTACTATGTTAATTCCACAATAACTAGTATGTACTTGCGTTTGCGTCTTCCGTTTAATAAATTTTAAATAGATTTGTTTTTTTTTCATACTGGCTGCATTAGGTCACAGTATCTTTTTCTTTCTAATAAGGATACAAAAAGATAGACTGTGAACTAATGCAGCTAGTATATGAAAAAAGAACTAATCTATTGTAAAACAGAAGTATTTGTTTGCATTGCATGCCCCAACATGCTCTTACTTGCTCTAACGCGTTTTTTTTAATTAACAATTTAATGAAACTTCAAAACTTTTTCAATAAACTTTTTTAATGAAAATCGCCGCACTCAGTGCGCACTAATACAAGCTAATAAATTCGCTATTAAAGCGCATTAAAGCAAGGAAGAGCATGTTGGAGCATGCTTCACAAACAAACCCAGAAAGACGTTTCAAACTTTGCTATGTCGCATGTGCAATACTAATCCGGCAAAAAATTTCTGTTGTAGTTGTACATTTGTTTTGTCGGGTTTTTCACTTGCGCAGTATATTGAAGCGACCGTTACATTTCAAAGTGTTAACTTACGTACTAGAGTTATATATGCATAGTTCACTCGCCAAAAAAAACGGTTGTTCGACGCATTAGTATGGCCAATGTTAGGATTTGGGATAGAAGTTTGAGGTTGGAGGGAGTGGAGTAGCATGAAAAGGTTGCAGGAAAGATATATTAGGTAGGTGCTGGAGGTGGATTGGAGGACGCCAGGCTATATGGTTAGGGAGGAAACACAAAGGGAGCTCTGAGAGGAAGGGCAGGTTTAAGGGCATGGGGATTTGAGGAAAGATTGAAAAAGGGGGAGGGCAGTGAGTTGGCAAAAAGCTGTTTAGAAGAGATAAAGGGTAATGTTACGTCCTGGCCCACGGTTACGGTCGGGCTATGGTGGAGTAACAGAGAGCTGTCGTTTCTCTTTCTATCTCCGCACAGCAGGTTGGCGATCCCGCTGCGACAGAGTCAAGCGAGTTTGTGTGCTCTCACGGATAGGTCAACGGCGTATGCCGATCTTACTCTATCCTATGAGGCCCCGCTCGTCGGGTCTCTTTTTGAGTCTGGAGAATTAACTCCACGGACTAAGAACGAGACCGTGCGATCGATTAAGGATGTGGAATGATGAGAGGTCGTCTTAATTAAACGGAAAAATTATGATACGTACAATATTAATTTATTCATTTAATGGGTGTAAGTATTACAATTTTTAGGTGCGTTGTCGTGTGGATGAATGTGATATCGCGGATTTTACATCGAAACGGAGGGTCATTGCTCGGAGACTAGAGAGGGGGAATATATATATATGTGTGTAAATATATATGTGTGTGAATATATATATATGTATGAGTGACGCGAGGATGTGTGTGAGGGGCCTCCGGCGGGGTTTTACAGGTGTAACTGTGTCGGGTGCATGTTTAAGGCGCCGATTTGTGGTATAGAGATCATTCCAGATCTATTTCGATTATTTCATGGATTTTGACAGAACTAGGGGGGAATATAGTATAAAAATGGTGGACAGGAACTAAACGGATGTCATCTATATAAGGAAATTTGACTGGGAGGAGTTTTCTAGCGTGAGTGGTGGTTATCACCCGGAAGATGTCGGAAGGATCTGTTGTTAGAGGGTCAAGGACAAAGGGGATTCTTTCCGGATTTGCTTTTTTATAGGTTGAGGCTAATCGGAAGAAGTGTTGAAATCTAGGATCGAGCGGAGGGGTGGTTGATCGTGTCGAGTCGGAGGATTCATCATTCGCGGGTTCATCTCTGGATGTAGATGGTTCTGGGGAAGGAGAGCGAGGAGGAGGTGGAGGAGTCGGCGCGGATTGCAGATCCGCGGGATTTTCTGCGGGAGGATCGGGGGTTATCGGTGAATAGGAGGAAGCTTCATACCACGAATCGTAGTGTGTATGTGTGTCTGTGTGTGTGTGTTGCGAATGCGTCGGTAAGTGTGAGTGCGCGTGCGATTGAGTTGTATGTATATCGGTGGGGTTTTTTATTCTATTGTCGCTGTTGGAATCGTTTCCTAATGTCTGAGGGGTGGCGTCAATGGGCCTGGTCGGCTGCGCTTTGTTTTGCGCGAGCGCTGCCGCTTGTCGCAATTTTGCGTCGGTAGCGCTGGGCCTTTTTACCCGCTCGCGAATTTCTCTGCCGGAGTTCCACTTAAACGATTTTATGCAATTACATTTATGTTATTGTATTTTTTCAATTACAATTTATGGTATTGTATTTTTTTTGTTCTTGATTTTTTTGGCTTCGCGACCGTTTTCGAAGATGTTGAGCCTCGTTTACCACGTGGTTTAGGGAAGAAAATGAAGAAAAAAAAAATTTCGGCTGCCACCCGAGACGGTTACACACCGCGAGTAGCTCTTCCGAAAATTTTGACTGCCACCCAAGACGGTTACACACCGCGAGTGGCCCTTCCAACATTTCGGCTGCCACCCGAGACGGTTACACACCGCGAGTAGCCCTTCCGAATTTTTATAGATCTGTTTAATTTGTCCGTTCCCGATATCTCTAAAAATCAATCGAGACGTCAGCTTTTTGTTTCGCGAGAAGTGGAACCTCCGTATATATAATGATGTGGACTTACTACTTATGTGACTGCTGGCTACGATTTCCTTTCCCTTCGGCCCGTGCGGCTGGCTAGGTAGTTCGTAACCTGGTGCGGCTTCGGTGTTCGGTGGATTTTCGGCGCACTATTCGCACTTGCACTTGTAACTTATGCTTGTTTTGCTCACTAAAATCGGCTCTTTTCAGATACGCGGCGTGGTTCTTTCTGTTTTCCGATTCCGAGAGCCCTGGCTTATATACCGTTTTGAGTAAGCGAAGACTTCCCCAATCGGGAATTCAGTTGAGCTTTGCTGGTTCCTATTTGTTAATTAGTCGGTCGGGCGACTTCCGAGATCGCCAATCGGCGACGATCCCTCGTTTCGGTCGCCTCGTCCGATTTTTCGGGGAAGGAAAAAGAGAGAGTATTGTTTTTTGATCACGCCGCATAGACCCTTTGTTGTTTGTTTATAATAAAATTTTTTTATAATAAAAATGCCGGAGTTTCTATTTGCGCCGGCCGCTCTAATTTTTATGACCGGCGTTTTTATGACCCGGAGATATCCGGGTTTGTTTGGAAAGCTGCTCGAATAGTTATCTAAACTTTCGTGTTATTACCAGGCGCAGTTTATCTTTCCGAGCGCCGATATAATTTTTGTTTGCTCTCCTATCGTTTGAAGTTTTTAGTTTCCAAACGATAGGAGACCCGTTCAAGTTATTTACTATTATTGTTAAAAAAAAAGGGTTCGCTATGCGCTGGCGCGTCGCGTCGCAGGAAAAAGGGGACCGTGGAGTCTCCAGGACGTAACAGTAGAGAGAAGGGAGGGAAGGGGATTTCGAGAGGAAAATAGGATAAGGTACTTTAGGGATAAAGAGGTATAAATGGAGGATGTGAGGGAGAAGAAAGAACAGGAAGAGTGGAAGGCACAAGATTTAATCAAGAGGAAAAAGAAAATGCATAAAGGAGATAGGTGGGAAAAGATCAACGGTTCAAGTTACAATAAATGGTACAAGATGATAAAAGGTGAAGGGGTACCGAGATATTTGAAGAGAGGGTGGGGTAAAAGTAGATGGCAAAGGGTGGCAAAATTTAGATTGGGATCCAGGGTAAAGGGAGGGAGATATTGGGAGGTAGATGAGGGAAGATTATGTAGAGTGTGTGGGAGGGAACCGGAAGAATGGGAGCATGTGTGGGAAGAGTGCGGAAGTTGGGGGGCAACAGGAAAATGGGAAGAGATGGTAGGGATGATTCTAGGAGAGGAAAGGACAGGGAAAGACTGATTGAGAAGACTAGAGGATTTCAGAAGAGAGGCGGAGGGAGGAAGGGCGCAGATTAGGGAGGAGTTGGAGTGATTGGGAGAGAATAAAAGGATATAAAAGATGTGAAAAAATAAGAAAGAAAGAGAAATCGAAGGTTGGGTTGGATATATGTGAATGAGAGGAAGAGATTATTGTTGGTAACTAGCGGAAGCGGAGGTCCAAGGATAGAAATAGAGCGGCGTGTGTGTGGTTAGGTTAGGTTAGAGTAGCATGTAGTTATAAGATTGAATGTAAGATAGCGGTTAAGTTAGCTATAAGATAGATTGATGTGTTGGAAATTGTAACCCTGAGGGGAACCAATTAATAAAATATACATACATACATACACTCGCCAAAAAAACTGATTTTTTATTAATTTCTATCATGTACGCACTTGTAAAATTTTTTGATGGAATATATTACGTGTGCTCTTCCAATCACATTTCTAACACTAAAACACAAAGTATAAAAGTAAAGTACAGCGACGGATTTAGATATTCTGCTACAGTTATTGCAAAAAATGATAAGACAAACACAATCTAATAAACTGTTCTTTTTAGACACACATATACATAATCCTATCTGAAAAAGCGTGTGCAAACAATCAGAATCGATTCTCTCGATTTTGATTGTTGCCTCTTTTTCGTGATGCTGATTGGTTGTTTCGAAGGTGCGCTTTGTTCACGTTGTATGTACTACTAACTGTCATTGCGGTGAGGTTGTGATTGCATATGACAGTATGTACTAAATGTCATTGTGGTGAGGTTGTAATTGCATATGACAGATCGAGTTAGGGCCTGAGCACAATAAAGAAAATATTAGGAATAGGAATTAAAAACAGAGGTTAAATGTAATACTTAATACGAAAAAATAAAATATAACATACAAATGTATATAAATATAAGCTGTCATCATGCAGCAATGACATACTTCTAATATATTTATATGTTACTAGCGGACCCGACAGACGTTGTCCTATACACACGTTTTTAATTCGAAAATTTCAAACTTTTTTTAATAAGCTATAACAATCTGGACCGATTTGATGAAAATTATTATTAAAAAGTTATTACAATCTTTATCGTCATTACATGTACACTTATCACAATTC
>NW_018023748.1:0-2608 GCF_002006095.1 Pseudomyrmex gracilis | reverse complement strand
AATCTAAACCATTCTCAAATCCCCTTGAACACACACAAAAAATTTCATCAAAATCGGTCCAGTCGTTTAGGAAGAGTTCAGTGACATACACACGCACACAAGAAATATATATATTAAGATATTTTATTTGTATTGTATAGTACATTTAACTTCTAATTCTAATTTTTATTTTTAATATTTTCTGTATTGTGCTGTATTGTGCTCAGACCCTTATGTATCAGTGTTTTGTGTTGTCGAATAAAATGATATAAAATTATGGCATGATAAAAATATCTTTTTTATGTATGTGTATTTAGAATATATCTGTAAGAATCTCCGTATAAACTCTTACGCATTACGTTATGTTAAGTATTGACATTAAACTTAGATTTGTACGTAAACTTGAACTTTATTTAACGCACAAACAAAATTAGCCTAATATTACATTTGTCATACGACGAAGATTTTAAATATGTTGATTAGCTATCAGATAGAGTTTTATAAAGAATTCTATTTGATAGCTAATCAATATACTTAAAATCTTTGTCGTACAAATGTAATATTAGCCTTAACGTACCACATTTATGCTACGTTAAGTTAATTTTGTTTGTGCGTTGAATAAAGTTCAAGTTTATGTCTAAGTTTATAACCAGTGCTTAACATAACATAACGCGTTACGAAAAAGTTTGTGCGGAGGCCCTAACGCGTTATAAAAAAGTTTGTGTGGAGGCCCTAAAGCTTGTTCTATAATACAGTCGTAAGCTGTATAAGCCGTAAGAAATTGACCAACCGCAGACAAATTNCAGGAAAATAATCGATTATGATTGATCAATTTGTTACGGCTTACGACTGTATTGTAGACGACGCTTAATGTCCTTCACACATAAAATTACTTAACATCATAAGACGTAGCCGTAAGGAAATTGACCAATCAGAAATTTACGTCCAAAAGTGATGACGACATAGTATACATTCTGATCTTCTAATTTTTATTTATCTATTATTTANGTGATGTTTATAAAAATTGTAAATATATTTATGTATTAATATCTTTGTATTAATTTGTGCATGATCTATATTCTCGTTAAGTCATATTATAAAAAGATTTTATATAATATTGTTTTTATATTTCTATAGTATATTTCTATCTCTATTCGTATATAATATTTACATTTCTTCTATTCATAAAAATTTTATTTATAATTTATTACAAAAAATATATTATATATAAACTTATCAGTTTTTACTTAAAAGTTTTGTTTAAAAAAATCGATTTTAAAATAAATACAAAATCGCGCGATAGAGTAATTAAAATTCAAAAGTATAGTTTATATAATAGGTACTTTTAAATTTATAGTATTTTTACAAATTAGTAACAGTGATATAAAAATATGTTAGTATTATTTAAATGATTTATTGTTTCACAAAGAATTAGTTTTTTTTAGATATATGCTTATGTTCTTTATACATTATATACTTATATAAAACATATGTACACACTCAGCAAATTTCGGTCACAGAACCATATCCATCTGTGTTCTTAGTAGGATATGGTTTGGTAACCATGTCTGTCAACATGTGAAATGTCAAAATGCGACCAAAATGATGACAGAGTCTGCCACAAGCAAAGCGAAGTCAAATTATCGCCAAAGTGAAGCTAAAATCCGGAATAGGTTTGGTCATCGCCTGTTGGCGCCAAATTGCAAACAGTGCGCACGTATACACAAACAGATCTGCTTGGCGTTTGGTGGCAATCTGTCGTCAATGCGTTTAACAGATCAACCCGATTTTTGTCGTAAACAGATTTCTGGTACGGTTTTGCGGACTGTCTGGTCACATTATTGCTAAAAGCGGATCTGCTTGCAATCGACCATCTATTTTTTGTCAATTTCACTGACATATATGGAATCGTTTTGGCCGCAATACTCTCATGTATATTGGCAACAAAGTTGTTGCGTTTTTTCTTTTTGTGTGCGAATAGTTTTGGCAGTGTTTCCGTATTGTAGCNTTTCTGCAAACAATTTCTGTTGCCAAGGTTTGAGCCAAAATTGTCAAAAACAGAAATTGTTTGCTGGGCATAATAATGAAATGATACATTAAATGATACATTATTAATAGCTATGAAAAATATACATTTCCTATCGCTGTAAAAAATATAACTACTAATTTATCATTAAAACTTTTAAAATAAAAATATATAAATTTGTGTGTTTATATTGTTGAGTTTATTATTTAAATAGGTATTATCAATTTCTTCATTTGTGTTGTAAATAATTCTATTATAGAAGTAGTTTCCATTTTTTGAATTTGTTTCTCAAAATTCATTGTGATGTAATTTGTCAAAGTAAATTATTATTATTTTTGTGCGTTAAAAAATTTTTTTGTCCGTATTTTAAATAAAAAAATTAATAAAACCCGTTTATTATACCAATCAATAAATTTTGAAAATTTGCAGTTTAATAAAATATTTTTTTTTATATTTTGTTTAGAATATTATAACAGATAAGAGTTGTGAAAAAAACGTGCGCGGCACAAACAAAAAGCGAATTACATGATAGCTCATGTCTTCGATATGTATAACGTAACTCAAAGAAATCTTTTTATAATCTATAAAGAATCTCGTTTTTTA
>NW_018023747.1:9026-11191 GCF_002006095.1 Pseudomyrmex gracilis | reverse complement strand
ATCTCCGGCTTTCCGGGCCGTCGCCTTCCCTGTTAGGCCACCGAGGCACTTGGAGTTTGTCTCGCAATACTTTATACTACTATTAAAGATGAAACGGAAATGACGCTTTCTTCCACCCGCGTAAATTGTAAAGTGAAGAATCCAATTTCATATATGAGATGCAAACCAAGCATCCTATATGATTTTTAGAATTGAAATTTCAATTCAAAAAATCACATGTAAAAATTTACATGTGAACATATATATGTATATACATATATATATACACGCTTATTTCCACACAACATCCTAGTGTAGGCTCTCATGACCATTGAAATATATATTTCTAAGTTGTTAACTCTATTGTATGTATTCAAGACTACGTCAAGTTCCAAGTCCACCAGGAAAAATCGTGATATAAACTGCGACGAATTACTCGGCCGCGGCAACCAAGCGACGTTGCGCAATGAAAAAGATAAAGGTGTTTACTGATTTCCGGGAAAAAAAACAGCGTATCAGGCGAGAGCAGATAAAGTGCGTCGCGCCGTGTATTCCGTGGCATCGGCGCACACGCTAAAAGTAGATGTCGTGTGGGCGCCAGATAGGTGTGTTCACGTATCTGGCGTCAAAATTGAAAAGTGTGGTCGCCGAAGAGACCGGCTAACTCGAACGTAACGAAGAAGAAGTGCAGGAGTTTGCACAAAGCGCAAAGGTCTTACGTTTCCGTTCGACCTCTTAGCCAAGTTGAGCTGTTTGATTTCTTAGCGCAACAAAATCGCTCGAAATACGCAATTGTGGNAGCGCAAAGGTCTTACGTTTCCGTTCGACCTCTTAGCCAAGTTGAGCTGTTTGATTTCTTAGCGCAACAAAATCGCTCGAAATACGCAATTGTGGTCGTGTTTTTTCGATAGCCCGGTGGCTATTATTCGATAGCGTTAAGAACTATTTTAGAATGAATTGAAAATGTCCTGTGGCCAGGTGCAAAAGATGATAACTACTAAAAGGAAAGTATTTTTTTTTAGTTGCACTTAGCCGTTACGGTTGTTAAAAGTATGTCGATCAACTTTTAACTTTTAGCACCAGCAACTGGCAATCACAGCACATAAAACTACTTTCTTTTTAATAGGGAAATCTGGGGCTGGCCAATTTTTCAGTATTTGATGTTTAATAATGTATATGAGTAAGATATCGTTATTTTAGTTAGTAGATCTTGTAAGACACATATTGGACTATGTGATTAAATGGTAAAGATAACCTTAATGTTACAAAGACTGAGAGAGAGAGAGAGATAATTTAATATGTTTTGAACATTTCTTATGTTAGTCAACTAGCCCCATGGTCGGGATTGATAGTCTTACAGTATGGGGTAGGTTGACTAAAGTATAAGAAGTTAAGAAAATGTTAGCAACAACTTAGTGGTTTAATATAATAATATAATGTCAAAAAAGGTGTTTTTGTACAAAATATTATTTATCTTTTTTTTTATTGTAATAATAACCTAAATGATTTCTCACATTTTAAACACAAATTATAATGATTACATATTTATCAACTTTAAACAAAACAAAAATCGCTTTTGCAACAAAATAACAGGTAAAAATGTTTAACTTTTATTTTTTAGTTTTTAATTGTCTTTGAAGTTAAATCTCTTTCTGACTTTTTTTATATGTCCTCATTATACTATAAAACAAGTTAGTATTTAATCATTATTCATAAAACGAAATTTTATTAAAACCTGTTATCACTGGAGTTAGTTGAGTAGCTATTCATATAACCTCAGACGTTATTAGCCAACCAGCACCGAACGATCATTTTTTCTTTAATGCTCTATCTTAACCTTAAATTAATTATGTATATACAAAATTTACTGCTTTAATAAGGTGTTTAATAAACAAATTTCAAGATATTCCTTTAACACTTATGCTACCATAACTATGTACAGCATAAGAACATAAAAAATATTTGCCAGCAATTTGCTGTTATGTTTTATCAACAAGCTTGGATATATTTTTGCTTGCAATTATGCAACATTGCCAGTCAAAACAAACTCTGCATCATATTTAATGACTTTTTGCTAACAAAAGTTGTAATACGCATTTGGCAAACTCTGTTTCGACAGATTTGGTTATCTGGATACGTTTAGTCAAAGTTGTTTCGGATCATAAGAAAGCGATCTTCTTCGGGAG
>NW_018023747.1:0-8516 GCF_002006095.1 Pseudomyrmex gracilis | reverse complement strand
ATGCTTCTGAAAATTCCATAGGTGCTTACGACACGGCGCGTTTGCTCGAGTGCTCTTTTGGAACAAGGGCGGGATAGATGAGTCGTATCGGTGACAGGCGAGACCACACATTACAAAATATAACACTACTAAAAAATATTTAATAAGAATGCAATATCTTTAGTAAAAAATTATGTTTAGTAAAAGATGTCCGGTTCGTAAATAAGCCGCGAATATAAACTTAATTAATTTAAACACGGTCTGTTAATCTCTAAAAAAAAAGCTACGGATATCAAAATAAACACTTGCACGTGCAGAACCAAATATAAACAAACAGTAAATAAATCGAGAAAAGTGTTGTCCGATGATTAGTCTTCTCGCCTGATAGAAGTAGCGAATGAGAGATCAACATTTTAATCGATAAAGAGTAGGAAAATAAAAATCTAATGACAATTGGCAAAAAGAGTTAACGCTCCGAGCTCCTAGTATAGGGTAACTCCGGTATATGAGCCGCACCTATTGAAAACTGAATTTATCAAATAGTATTTATAATGTTAAAGACATAATCCCTATATCAATAAAAATTCTATACTGTCTTACTATAAAAAAAGTAAAAGTACAAAATGTTTATTCCTTATCTCTTAAAACAAATCTTAAAAAAACCTTACATTTTATAGGGGTGGATTATTTGGCCATGTATGAATGGAAATACAAGTCATATAAAAATCTTACACACACTACAACACTTTTTTTCTTTTAATAACATCTTCTTCTAAAAAATACTTCCTTGTGTAAGATACATTAATATTATGCATTAACAGTATGTATTAGTAATAAATACTAGGCAAGAGTTGCTAAAATACGTGAGATGAATGCTGAGATTAGCTCGCTGGATAAAAGTTTAGTACTGCGCATGCCCGCGCAGACGCAATCGCTACAACACGAGCCAACTTTCACAACTGTGAGTAGTTAGAACGGCTTCACTAGCCTTTCGTGACTTGATTTGGTTAGAACGGCTATTGATTCCTTTAAACCAGATAAGTCTTTCACAGTTGCAAGTCGGTAGAACTGCTGTCCACATCAATTTAAAATTCACCTATGTTAGTTGATTCACGCCACTCCGAAAATTACTCGCTGAGCGAACCGACACTTTTCTATATGACGATAATTTAAATAGCGACGGTGCTCACTTAGATAAGAATAAAGTTCGCAAAAATATTACTAGAGATAGTGACACTAATAATGAACAAACTGAATTAAGATACAATCTCCCGGAATGTCTCCCGGATGACTATACCATTCTAGTAAAATTCTCCGGATTTCCTCAAGTACGCAAAATTTCGATCTCTTATTTTTATAAATTCTATCCCCCCTCTTCTGCAATTATTAGAAAAATTATAAAAATTTCCTTAGATGACTGCGTTTGCCACACACACACACACTCACACTAGTAGCGTAGCAATATTTTTGATAAAAATCTAAATATTAGTTCGCTGAAATAAAATGTTTTATTTGCTTGTAAGAATAAAAACGGCTTCAATTAATTAAATCTTAGATCTTTCTACATTATATCCATTCCTGTAATCTCCTGTATTACGCGATCGCCAGGCCAGGTTCCGTCTCAGATATATTAGACACGCGTCGAAGACCTAAAAAAGGACTGACAAGTTGGAAGACGTTAGCCAAGTAATATCGACAATTCCGTTGACTTTTTAAGTTACAGAACAGTCTCACTCGACCCGCATATTTAACTTGTCTTATTAGGTCAGTGTATCGGGATAGAATACACATACGAATATCGTGTGTCAGTTGCGTTCCTCCACAGAGGTCCGATCGTAACTAAAAATTAGGACGTAACAATAAGACTATGTCAAACTGATAAATACTCTACACATTATCATCTGTTTTTAAGGCTCTTACTGGCTTTTTACTCTTCTGAATTGTGTTTTAAAACATATGCGAGCTTTTTATATTCCAAAAAATATTATATATATATATATATTTGATACATATATTTGTATATATATATTTACATATATTATATATCTATTGTGACGTGACACTTTTTCGTGTCCGTCACAAGGATGTATTGTATTTCCGGCCAACACAGGAGACAGTGAGCTCGCGTTTCCCGTTATTTAAAGGAGAGCAGCAAGTTAGGCGCGTAGCGCAGGCGAGTGCGCTTATGTTTGCCGGGGCGCATTGCGCCTATGTTGCCTAGTGCAAATAGTTGATAATAAAAAAAGTAAATATACAGAATAAACAAGCCACCTCTGATCGGCTTCTCGTTCACATATATTGTAAATATGACCTTCCTGAGTATGTTTCTAAAAGTTTTAGCCGTCGCTTATTGTTGACAAAAAAGTTATGATCAAAAAAATTTCCGAAATAAATCTTTTTTTCCGACATGTACTATTGACAGTTACAAGAATTCGCTCTACCCACAAGCTGACAGACGCGAGGGGTAAGGGTAATCGTCCGTCCGCTCTACCCAATCTCCTCTACAAGATAGGTTCTGTCGAAGCAGTAGGGATATGCCCACAAGCGAGAACCGTGTGAGTTCACGGATACGTTCTCGCTTGTAGGCATATCCCCACCGCCTCGACAGAACCTATCTAGTAGAGAAGAATGGGTGGAGCGGACGGACGATTCCACTTGCCCCTCGCGTCTGTTACCTTGTGAGTAGAGCGAATTCTTGTGAGCTGTCAATAGTACATTTTTTGTGTGTTGAAAGCATATAGGCAAAGGGGAGTTGCGCACCCCCGCAGGTGGAGGGGCTTTGCCCCTCCCCCTTGCTCTCTCCTCGAAAAAAAATAGAAAACGACTTCTGATGAAGTGTCGTTAAAAATCACGTACATACTATCGACATAAAGCGATCTGTAATCGGAAGTCGTTTTCTATGTTTTTTTGAAGGAGAAACGGGAGGAGAAGAAAAACCCCTTCACCTGCGGAGGGCGCAGCCCCATTCTGCCTACATGTTTTCAACACACAAAAAATGTACATGTCAGGAAAAAAGATTTATGTACAAAACTTTTTTTGAATATAGTTCCAAATGGCTCCTGCTCCCGATCGATCTAAAATTTTGCACAAAAAAAGTGGTCAATAGGACAAACAAAACACGCGTAATCCCCACTTTGGGTAATGGAAAACAAATTTAAAAAAAAAAATAAAAACTATATCGACTAAAATCGATTGTACGTATATTTCCGAATGATTCTTTTTCTTGATCAATTTGAAATTTTGCACAAAAATAATGTTCAATGAGACAAATAAAACGCGCGTAGTCCCTACTTCGAGAATTGAACAACAAATTAAAAACAAAATAAAACCTTTGTCGAGACTAAACTCGATTCTATATGATATGTAGTAAGTTTTTAAAAACCAATTAAAAAAGTAAGTTTTTATGGTTGTGTTATAAGTGCGTAAGCAGAATGGGATTGCGCCTTACCAAAAGGGAGGCTTCGCCCCCCTGCAGGAGAGGAGATTCGCTCCTTCTCCTGCACCTCTGATGATCTTAAAAAACGTTTTTTTTAAAAGTTTTTTCGAGATGGCGGCTTAAATATGTCCGACTGACAAAAAATTCTTTCACATTTGTTTTTATTGAGGTTATTGAGGTTTTCTGTAGTTTTCTAATACATTTTTATATTTTTTTGTGATTTTGTAGTTTATAACTGTGTGTTTTATACTTATTTTAAATATATCATTTTAAATAGTTTAATTAGGTTGTGCTTAAAGAAAATCTTTTATCTAACACTGAGATAAATATAATTATAACCCTAATTTTCCAAAGCATCACACAATAGAGAGTAAATCTTGCTTTTTGGAAAAAATGAATTTGTAACTTTTTGTGCAAAGCACTGTTACCGTTAAAATTCTTTTCAGTGAATAGACTTATAACAAAATATATTCTTATCATATATTATATATGTGTATACATGTCATATAAAATTGAGTTTCAGCGATATAATTTTTATTTTTTTGTAAATTTGTTTTTTATTTTTCGAAATGGGGACTACGCGCGGTTTGTTTGTCCTATCGAACACTACTTTTCTGCAAAATTTCAGATTAATAAAAAAAAAAGAGTTATTCTGAAACACACCTAAAATCGATTTTAGTTGATATAGTTTTTAGTTTTTTTTAAATTTGTTTTCCATTTCCCGAAATAGGGACTACGCGCGGTTTCTCTGTCCCATCGAACACTATTTTTGTGCAAAATTTCAGTTTGATCGGGAGCAGAAGCCATTCGGAACTACACCCCTGTTTTTGATCATACCTTTTTTATAAACAATGAACGACGACTAAAACCTTTATATTGTTACTTAAAAAGATAATCGTAATAATATATGTGAACGAGAAGCCGATCGGAGAGGGTTCCCTTATTCTTTATATTTACTATAAAGAGATATAATAGAGAGAAAATTGTAATGTTCTTAATTTTCAGCACGTTGTGCTGATAATTAATGTGCTTAATTCTCGCATTGTTGCAATTTCGTCACATTGTTATATTATTCCGTACCGTGCGGGCTGCTTAGCGGCTATTTTGTAATTTACTTTCAGTACGAAGAAAAAACAACACACTGTACGTAGCTGTTGGATCAAGAAGAGAGAAGAAGAGAAAAAGTAGAGACAGAAAACAGTACAGTAGCGTAAGGCGTCAGAGACATAGAGCACTCGACGATAATTTCGAAGGCGGTCTCAAAAACGGGAGATGCATGCACTTTGACTTCGCAAAACCTGAATCGAAGCTTTCTGTGGAATGACGCGTTCCGTAATGCAAAGGGATGGGCCTCAGTAAGTTCATTTCATCGAATAATCAAAGAAGAGCGAGCCTGATACGGCAAGAAAAGAGTCTTGAGTCGCTATTATGCCGAAGCATACGTGGCTGCCGTTAATCACTGCGCCGCGGAAGAAAGCATATGATTGGTCCGATACACTAGTAGTGTGAAGAACAGCGCTCAGACAAAAGAGTTATTGCCGAGCGAGGTGAGCTCATTGTTGCGCGTACCGTGATCCACACAAGTTCCTCGCCTCCGAGCAGTTCCCAGTACGAAGTGAGTGCCGAACAAGGGAGGACTTGAGCAATATCCTTACGAAGATATTTTCCCAAAAAAGAAAAGCCGATTTTACTTGTCGACTAACTGCAAGAAGAGGACCGACGAACGTAAGTAACTGTTGCTCTCTCTCGCATACTTCGTGCTTTATATTCTTGGTGGATCGAATTTCGACAGGCTACCCCGCGAGTCCGATACCGATAATAATCGTTATAATCTCGAAAAAGTGTTGCGTTGTGTTTAGCGTTCGACACTTGTACAAACTATTCGCGTTTATTTGCTGCTGCTCTCATCTTCTCTAATATGGTCGCAACAATCCGGCTTTATCGCAGTTCGTTACGTGTAAGCGTTACATATTTATGTTTTTTTTTTTTTTTTCTGTATTTTGGTATATTGAGCCGATTCCTTATGTTCCTTGTGTTCATCATAGCGAGTGGGCAAACTTTATCAGAATTAATTATTGCTGTAAAATTGTAGCCGACAAGCTGTGATCGCCGAGGTCTGATAAGTAAAACCGTGCGATTAGAGTTTGAAGCGCCAAAAATCAGGAAATTACGCGGCCGCGCGGCGGTCCACAACAAATACTTTGCCGTGGCCGAGCATCTATTCTATCAACGCTCGAATATTTACTTTGCCGCTACGTACTATCTATTGTCCGCCACTGCCGTATACACGCTCGAACAACTTTTCCGCCGCGACCGCACATCTTCCGTGATAGGAAACCATTTACAAAATTATGTGACGAAATCTTGCACTAAAATTGTAATTTGCAATTATACAGACATATTTTAAGAAATAGATGTAAAAACATTGATCTTTTCTGAAATATTTGTAGTTGTTTGCAAAATTACTTTCCAAATACTATTTCGACAAAAGAATAACGTTAAGGCGAATCATCTTAACAGTATATTTGCAAAATTAATTTCACAAAGAAATTGTCCAATAATTGAGAAAAGAAATTCAGCTATGTGATGTTTCAAATATGTAAAAATATAATTGCATATGAAGAAATGCAAGAAATCGGCGTCACTCATGATATCATATTTGTGCAATTTACACAATTTACCTATTGGAAGTATATACTGTAGAAATGTATAACGACTTTTTTGTACTTTTTGACAAATATTATTTACAAAATTTTATTTTGACAAAACTGTTGCGTTATGGCGAATCATCTTAGTGCGAAGCGAAAAGACTTGAACTGCAGGCTGTATCTACAACGTATGATGGTCCAGAGACATTTAACCAAGAAGAAATCTTGTTTGCCAGGAAAAGTTTGGCAGATATCTGCCAAACAGGCTTAAAATGTTGTTCTTTAATAAACTTAATAAACATCTTAAAAATCATAATCTTTTAGACAATACAGACAAACCACCAACACATTATTGTGTAATTCCATATATATCAAATACTGAGCGTATCTTTGATCCTCTCATAAAAGTAGCAATCAGAAATAATACTTCAGTAAGACCAGCTTATAGAAATTTTACTTTACTTAACAAATTTTTAAAAGCACATAAAGACTATGTTTCGATAGATAAACGTATAATAATGTTGTGTATGAGATATCATGTAAGTTGTGTGAGTTCAGTTATATATGTTATTCTTCCGAATCACAAACAATAATTTTATCTTATTTTACTAATGGACTATTTCATTATTAAGGTGTATGTCCAATAATTCACAATTTGTTTATATACAATTTTTTTATATATTTTTTATTGTTTTTATATGTAATTTAATTCTTAATTAGACTTTTGATATTTATAATTGCCAATCGTATTATGTATTTGTAGTTTCCACTGAAGATGACTTTAAATATATAGTCAAAACGTTTAGAATAGTGATATATGTATTAACGTTTATTATATTTCATCCCGTAATTATGGTTCCCATTGTCGTCTTCTTGCATCATTAATTTTTGTATCCGAAACCGGAGGTCATCCTTAACATCGTTTTTTGACTGCTTTAGCTGACCATCTTTAGCTGATGATAAACGATCAAATAAGAGCCAGGTGAAATAAATTAGCGCAGTAGCAGGAAAACGCTAAAAAGAATTTATTTCTTTCGCCGCGCATAAATGACGGCTAATGTACATTAATAATGCAGAAAATTGACCAGAAAAATAACATGTCCATAAGACAAACTATTATTATTTAAATAATTTTAGGAGTATTATCCGCTGATGGTTACTGCAGACCTTTTGATGAAAAAGCCAGTGGTTACATGCGCAGCGATACTGTAACAGTGCTGGTTTTGCAGAAAGCAAACAATGCAAAACGAATTTACGCTACATGTGTTAATGTTAAAACAAATTGCGATGGTTTCAAAGGAGAAGGTATTACATATCCATCATTTGAAATGCAGAAAGTTTTACTAGAGGAGTTTTATGAGGAATGCAAAATTGCACCTTCTGAGATATCTTATATGGAAGCTCATGGAACTGGTACTGTAGTAGGCGATCCAGTAGAAGTTAAAACTATTGATCACGTTTTCTGTAAAAACAGAAATAGTCCTTTATTGATGGGCTCAATAAAATCAAATCTTGGACATTCTGAGCCTGCTAGCGGTCTCTGTCAAATAGCAAAAGTATGTATAGATATATACATGATAAGCTATAATAAATGACCCATTTTTACTTCGTTGTATACTGTTTCTACAAAAAGTTCAAAATATAAATTCTAAGATTTTGAAAACATAAGATAGTTGTATTAGTTTGAATAGCTGTGCATACGAACAACGCATGTTCATGTGTGTATTTGCTTTAAGCGCTTAGCGCTTTAAGAAGCAATCTAGTTTTATTGTCCAAAGCAAAACCGCTGAAACGCATCTCTTATTGTGAAAATCAGTCAGTTAATTTCTAAACGGTATACCATTTTTTTAAACATTACACTCTGCATCTTTCACGCTTAGAAACTCATCTCGCAAGTCTCTTTTCCGTTTTCGAATTCTTTTGTTGTTTTTTTATATAAAAATGCGTCGAATGATCATAAATTTACCATTTGAAACTTTCCTGCAAAAAATTATCAGCAACTTTTTAAGCCTGAAAGTAATGTAAGACTTTTTATAAAAGTCTTCTAGATCGTATTCTTAGTTATCTTACAATTACTCAGCTGCATTAAATAAATTTGGCTTAAAATAACTGGCCAGCAAAGTGTTAAAATTATGTTATTGTCACTCGATAATATATATGCAGTATAAGCAATGATGCGCAATTTGTAGAAATTCAACAAAGATTGAGGGTAACACCTGAAAAACGTCATAGAAACAACTCGATTCTGAAAAGTTGAGTCAAGGAAAACTCTGCTGTAACGTAATAATAGTACACATAATTGTAAATTTTACAGGTACTGATAGCAATGGAAACTGGTAAAATTCCAGCAACTCTGCACTTCAAATCACCGCGAAAAGATCTTACTGCTGTTCTTGAAGGTAGAATTAAAATTATTACTGAACTTACACCTTGGAATGGCGGGTACGCAGGTG
>NW_018023746.1:14908-16401 GCF_002006095.1 Pseudomyrmex gracilis | reverse complement strand
GTAAGTATAATAAATTATTATAATAATAATATTATTATGTTTGATATATAGCTTTCCCGACATTTCAAATTCTTGTATTTTTATTGTAGCAAGTACCTCGTCATCTAATAGATCACATCACCTTATTTCGAGTAAGTACTAACAATAATAATATTTTANTATTATTTTTATTGTTATTAGACATTAAAACATTTAATATTTACAGTTCAACGGCCAAGAACGATGCAAAACTTTATGCGTTTCTTGTGGCAGCTGTTGGCCTCAATACTTTTGGGGCCGAGAAGGACGTCGAGGAAGAGGTCGAAAAAGAGGGTAAGTATATTATATTATTATAAAGTGTTTATATTATTAAACTATACTTATTTTTGCATTAAAAACTTATTTTTTCTTGTTGGCAAATAGAACTGGCACACAAGGCGGAAGGACTTAATTTTGTGCGATTTTTTATATTTTTTATTTTTTCTTTTATTATAATTTTATTTATTTTTTATTATATTTAATTTATTTTTTTATTATAATTTTATTTTTTTTAATTAAAACGATAAATAGATAACTTTTTTTAACATATAACGTATATACAGGGTGAGTCATCTGAATCTATCACCTCCAATAACTCGTTTGTGTGGCCAGGAATCGAAAAAAATTTCATATAATAGTTGTAGGGTTTCGAGAGGGAACCAAAATGGCGTACCTTTCAACTTCTGATTTTGACCGAAAGTGGGTTACTTCAACCGAAAGTGGTTTTTTTAAAATGGAAACCCCCCCTTTTGACACCGGAAAATGAAAAAGCGGAAAATTTTACGTTCAGATATAAACTTGGCTGTTTTAAAATTTTCAAGATGGCGAACAAAGATGGCGGACAAACATTTTAGTCAACCGATTTGCACCAAATTAAGTTTACGAGGGTTTTTGGGGTTGCTGATCACGAATCTGAAGTCAGATTTGCAAACTTCAATATGGCGGATCCAAGATGGCGGAACAAGATGGGGGACAAAATTTTTAGTCGAAATTAATAGAAATTACTACTCTTAGCACTACCCAGGAACAACGGCGTGGACGTGGTAGTTTTTTGTTCCCTTTGGGGTGCTTTATTTACGTAAATCCCCTTGCCTCTCACTATCGAGGTGCTTTATTTACGTGAGACCCCTTGCCTCTCACTATCGGGGTGCTTTATTTACGTGAGTCCCCTTGCCTCTCACTATCGGGGTGCTTTATTTACGTCAGTCCCCTTGCCTCTCACTATCGGGGTGCTTTATTTACGTGAGTCCCCTTGCCTCTCACTATCGGGGTGCTTTATTTACGTGAGTCTCCTTGCCTCTCATTATCGGGGTGCTTTATTTACGTGAATCCCTTTACTTCTCACTATCGGGGTGCTTTATTTAGTTAATTTGTAACTTCAAACAGTTAATTCGGTAAGTAGTACACTTAGCGAATTAACTGTTCGAAATTCCGTCCATTTTCTTGAATGCATAGGTCGATACCATCATGAATAT
>NW_018023746.1:7298-9798 GCF_002006095.1 Pseudomyrmex gracilis | reverse complement strand
ACGTAAATAAAGCACCCCAAAGGGAACAAAAAACTACCACGTCCACGCCGTTGTTCCTGGGTAGTGCTAAGAGTAGTAATTTCTATCAATTTCGGCTAAAAATTTCGTCCGCCATCTTAAATTCGCCATTTTGAATTTTGCAAATCTGATTTCAGATTCGTGATCAGCAAACCCAAAAACTTTCGTAAACTTAATTTGGTGCAAATCGGTTGACTAAAATGT
The DNA here is from genome assembly GCF_002006095.1 of Pseudomyrmex gracilis. Classification (NCBI taxonomy): domain Eukaryota; kingdom Metazoa; phylum Arthropoda; class Insecta; order Hymenoptera; family Formicidae; genus Pseudomyrmex; species Pseudomyrmex gracilis. The sequence continues at coordinate 9,576 of NW_018023746.1, read as the reverse complement.
TTGTCCGCCATCTTTGTTTGCCATCTTGAAAATTTTAAAACGGCCAAGGTTATATCTGAACGTAAAATTCTCCGCTTTTTTATTTTCCGGTGTCAAAAAGGGGGGTTTCCATTTTAAAAAAACTACTTCCGGTTGAAGTAACCCACTTTCGGTCAAAATCAGAAGTTGAAAGGTACGCCATTTTGGTTCCCCCTCGAAACCCTACAACTTTTATATGAAACTCTTTTTGATTACTGGCCACACAAACGAGTTATTGGAGGTGATAGATTCAGATGACTCACCCTGTATATATAAAGTTTATAATTTTAATGACAAGAAAAGATTTCCAATTTTAATTTACAAATTTAATTTCACTGGTTATTTAATTCATTATCATAGATTTGTATCTAAAGGAGCATGTTTTGTGTTAAATAAACAATTTTTATCTTAGACTGTTTTATTGTTACAGAAGTATAATGAGAAAACAATTACTTTTTTTATAAAAACAATTATTTTTTTTTTTTTTCTATATTTCTATAACAATACAATTATTTAAGATATTAAAATTGTAATTCTGTAACACACATTGCTCCCTTAGATACAATAAATAATAATTAAAAAACTATATGATTAATTTTAATTTTTAGTATAATTATTATTGTTTAATTGTAAGTGTAAATCTTTTCGCTTTTTTTATTTTACTATTATTATTTATTTCTGTTATTATTTATCTTTCGTTTTTTATTTGCTGTTACTGTAAAAAATACAATAAGTTTTTAAAGTACAATTTTCTTCTTTACGGTAAAAAATACAATAAGTTTTTAAAATACAATAATGTACTTATAATTCAATTTTCTATATTTATTTCTTATCCTATTCATCCTATTTTCCTCTGAATATTTGTGTTAAGATATTTAATAAATAAAATCGACTATTTTTTAATTTTTATTTTTTCTTTAAAATTTAATAATCGATAATATTTAATTTTTTTGATATTTGCATATATATACCGTTAAAGCTTAACCTGTTTAGGCTTATTATTAAACCTTACGCTTTACGCAAAGATCGATAAGTTATCACCCTTAAGTTTCTATCACGCAACATCACAGTTAGTTGCAAAAGTAATAAGTTTTAAACTAAAAAAGATAGAGGAAAACAGTTTGTGTCATAATCCTTAGCGCAACAAACTGCAAAATACCAGCCTAGGTCGAACTTTCTAACTTTAGTTATTAACAATCAATTGTTTAAATAATAAAAATTATTAAACTTTTATTGTGTGGTATTTTGCAACTAAGCAATAGGAATTGAGATGTAAAAACCATTTTGCTTTAACTTTTACCGTTCTCGAAATATTCAGTTTGTTAACTTTCACTCTTTGTCATAAATCGCAGAGTAGCCGATTGAAGGTACCTGCAAAATTAGTTTCAAGCTATCTCTTCTGGTTCTCGAGATATTCGCGATTTGCGAAAAGAACTATGTATCGTTAAATGTGTGTGTGTGTGTACAATATTAAAAGTTTATATTTAATATTTTTTATTTTTTCTTTAAAATTTAATATAATCGATAAATATATATATATAATTGTATTATATTCATGTAAAACAGAAAATGTTTACTATCAGTTCTATCCACGTATTTATCTAATAATATACTATCTATACTATATGTAACGTGTACTATAGAGCCTATATCTACACGAAAGTGTTGTCATCTGGTGGCGACAAGAGGCGCTCAACCATTACGCACTCTGGTGGCTGACGAACGAAAATCCGTGTCCGACGACGTGAACGAAATTCTTAGAACCTAGTTTTTCGGCATTTCGGACTTTGTATCCAGATATATCCGTTGAAAAGGCACGGAGGAAAAAAACCGCGAAATACTTTTTTTCGTGCCTCGATCTCAACTTTCGATTGAGTCTACTACGAACTCGATCGGTTTAGCTGTTGTTGAGATCGGAAAATGGCTCGAAAAGGCTCTCGGCTAAATTTCGCGTATAAGAGGCACGGGGTACCTCGCGCAGCGGGCGCGCACTTTGTTTGCGCATATACTTGGCGCGAGGCACTACCGTGCCTCTTGATCAGTAATCGCGTGCGGTCTTTTGCATACAAAAAATTTTTGTATGAATTTAAGACTTAAAGTCTAGATTAACAATTATTGAAAATTACAAACGCTCACAAGTCCATAGTAAACGCTTAACGTTAACGCTATGCAAACGCTTAAAAACGTTTTATATAAACGCCTTTCAAACGCTGTAGCGTTGCAATTTCCGCCCTATGAATTTTCTACTGACCGTTTCAAA
>NW_018023746.1:5515-7068 GCF_002006095.1 Pseudomyrmex gracilis | reverse complement strand
AAATATAAGGGACCGTTCACAGTTACGCGTATAGTTTCGCCGGTAATCGTAGACCTTCGCGGTGAAAACGGTAAATACGCACGACACATTCACGTGAGTCNACTGAAGGAATTTGGGGAAAACATGCAAAAAAGGAACTTAAACAACCCCACTCCAGACGCAAACCGAGCCGACGAGGCAAAGTAACGCGAGTCAAAGCCAGTACCAGGCAAGACTCCGTAGCAACAAGATGACAAGCCACGAGGACATTGCCAACGACATCGAACTCGGGGCAAAGTTCGAGGAGATGCTGGCGAGGTGTTGCCAAACTCCATCACCGAGCACACCGATCGCCACACCAGCCGAATCAACCCAGTCGCCGGTAACACCGGAGACTATTCGAGCAGCCGTCAGGAAACGAGCCGCCTGCCGGCAGGACGAAGGGCCGACCGTCCGCCGACCCACCCGGCCGCTGAAGCCGGTCACGCCACCAGCTCGCCGGGCTGTGCTAATCACACCTCCGCCAGCCAGCCCAGCCATCGGCAAAACGCTCCGGACGGCCGCACCGTCAACACCGACCAGGACGACACAGGGCCAGAGGGAATCACACCTCCCTCACCCTCGTCAGGGCCACCTGACGGGTACGGAAACCCGCCGGTCGATAGCCAGGACGCTCCAACTCGACAGAGCGACAAGACGAGCCCCGGCCGGCCCCGCCCCCTCCTACTGCCAACCGACCTCCGCCAGCCAGAAAGTCACCGAACTGGCTCCAGCCGGCATGATCCAGGCCGCCAAGACACCACCGCCTAGAGCACCCCAGCGACCAGCCGGCGAGACCGCAGCCTCAACAGCGCCCCCCACCGCAGTACCCAACCACGGCACCAGGGCCATGACCAGGGTAGCAGTACCAGGGGCAACACTAGAAATACCAACCCGAGCCATCCGTGAGCAGCGTCGGTTCCGCGCCCTGACTCCAGGAGGCCACTGGGTCCTACGCTGGGATAGGACCGGCCGTTTGACGATGGCCCGTTTTGTTTCCCGGGTAACCGGCGACCTTTAAAAAGAAAGAGGGGAGTGTGACGGGACAAGTCCCGTCACTTGTATATAACTTGTATATAATTTGTAAATAGTGTATTATAGTTTCTTTTTGTTATTAAATAGATTTAAGTATAATATAACACACACGCCTACCATAGTTCCGTAAATCTTCCTATACAACTCCTATACCGACGAACTAACCAATAGTTAGGGGCGCGGGACTATAGGATAAGAGCACACGTGTACAGGAGAAGACCTAGGCCAGTACAACACGGCACAGGTGCGTGACACGGCGCGCAAACAAGCGCGTACCGCACACCGACCCCGGACGGACCATAGGCCGCTCCGGGGTATAAAAGCCGAGCGATTTCGGCAGTCGAGACCAGTTCCTTTCCCGAGCTCTCGAGGCAGTGTCTCCAAGAGCAATCCTTCCTGAAGCCGAGGCGTAGTCTCGGTGCATATATCCTGACCGTCCAGTCGAGGCGTAGTCTCGACTCACCCGGTGCCAGAGGCGTAGTCTCGGGCACATCCTGACC
>NW_018023746.1:0-4565 GCF_002006095.1 Pseudomyrmex gracilis | reverse complement strand
CACACGAGTGTCGCAATTTCGTTCCTTCCCCTCCTCCTGAACCCTGGAGCCGACCGAGCTGTCCGGCAGGCGGAAGGCCGGGCGAAGCCGATAGAAAATCGGCTCCGTTACAGATATAACGAATATGGCTTTTTATATCCTTCAAGAAATAACACAGCCGCACAAAAAAAATGTTCTGGCCTGGGGGTCAGACCATGTTTACTATATGTTTTTGGGGTCGCTGAACTCGAATCCGAAATCCATTTAACCCTATCACATCAGGTTTTGGACATAATCTCAAAAAACCTATAATTCAAGCCCAATCAGCCAGTTATACCAAATATATTAAACCAATTAACTCTATAACCCCTTAATTCTCAAACCCCATAACCCCTTAACCTTAAATTCCAATAACATTATAATTCTCATAGCACAACCTATCATGGCCCAGCATTTCTACAAGACTCATCTCGCACAAGATCAGTCATTTTCGACTTGGAGACCAGTGTATTGAACTATTCTGTATCATCCCAACAAAATAAATGATCTACACAGCGAGGATATTTCTACACATGTTGTTGTTTATTTTTCCGAGCTACCTCCATATCCAGAGTAGTGTCTCATCTGTGTCTGCATCCAGGGCACCTCCACGCGGTGACGGCGGGCAACGGAGCAATTCCGTTATCCGGCTGAGTCCCTGGATCACGGCGTTTATGCCGTCATGGCAGGCACAGATGGAAAAAGTTTTACGAGACAGGGAATCGGATACCCAGAATCGGCGGCTGGTCAGGGTGAGAAAGCGGGCCTGCAGGCGTCGTCATTATGCAACCGCAGCACTACATTGGTTGGTGACTTGGCTAATGTAGAGTTCAACAATACAAGAAAAAAAGGCAAAGTCGTCTTGCAATTGCATAATTGTGATTTAGATCCTAACGTCTTTTGGTATATTTGCTCAAAGTTCGAAATAAGATCTTTGCGGAAAAACATCGATAACGACATTCGTGAAACATATAAGGAAATTTTTAGTTTAGAAATAGATAAGCTGAGGATAAACAACTGGATTCCTAACATCATCTGCAATAGTTGCAGAAAAATGCTGAATTGTTGGAAAAAAGATAAGAATAGAAAGTATATTAAGTACTCTATTCCAACGATTTGGAAACGTCGTCACTGTAAAGATTGTTTTTTCTGTTGCAATAAAATCAAGGGTTTTAACGGTAAAAATAAGAACAAAATTGTTTACATTTGTGTTGCATCAGTAACAACCCCAATTTTAGCTGCACAAAACAATGGTAAAATTGATGTTAATCGTGTAACCGGAGATATCAATGCGATAGAAATTGATGAAGAGTCTGCTAATGAGTTTGAATCTGAGATTTATGATGACGTTGAAAGTGAAACAGACTGTGCTCCAATCACCAAAAAATTGTCAGTTCCATCCTTAGTGTCACAGTTCAAATTAAATGATCTTGTGCGAGATTTAGGTTTACCTAAAAACGGTTCAGAGTTATTAGCTTCATTCTTTAAGGGAAAAATCTTTTAAAACCTCAAACAAAAGTATCTTTTTATCGAAATAGAGAATCACAATTCCGCAAATACTTCATGAAAGATGAGAATTCATCTCTGGTATTTTGCACTAATGTAAAAGGTCTTATCAATGAATTAAAAGCGAATTGCTATGAGGCTAAAGATTGAAGACTTTTTATAGATTCTTCTAAGTGAAGTATAGAAACTGTTTTACTCCACAATACAAATGTATATGCTCCAATTCCTATAGCTCACTCTACTGTCATGCAGGAAAAATATGAAAATATAGGAGTGCTTCTGCAAAAAATAAACTATGATACTCATAACTGGCAGATTTGTGGAGATCTCAAAATATTAACAATTTTGCTCGGACAACAATCTCGATTCACAAAACATCCTTGCTATTTGTGCTTGTGGGACAGTAGAGATCGTGCAAATCATTATAAAAAAAAGAATGGCCAACAAGATCATCGTTTGCATCTGGTACACATAACATCATTCATGAAACCTTAATGGATCCATCGAATATTCTGATTTCTCCTCACCACATTAAGCTTGTTCTCATGAAACAGTTTGTTAAAGCTCTTGATAAAACTGATCAATGTTTCCGATACCTTGTAANAAAATTCTCTAAACTATCTGAAGCTAAATTGAAAGAAGGAGTATTTGATGGACCACACATCAGAACTATGTTTAAAGATACTACTTTCGTTAGTACAATAAATTGATTGGAAAAAGAAGCCTGGCTTAGTTTCAAAGCAGTGGCCCAGAACTTTGTTTGGGAAATACGAAAAGTCCTGAATACAAACAAATCATTGCAAAAATGATTACAGACTTTCAAACGCTTGGATGTCTAATGAATTTAAAATTAAATTTTTTGCACTTCCACCTTGAAAAATTTCTTGACAATCTTGGAGATTTTAGCAAAGAGCAGGGCAAACGATTTCACCAGGACATCAATGTAATGGAAACTCGTTACCAAGGAAGATGGGACAAAAATATGATGGCAGATTTCTGCTGGATGCTAAAGAGAGACACACAGAAAGATGCTAGAAAGCGCAAACGGAACCCATTGCACAGATCTTTCGATCAAAAGAGAACCCGTTATAATACGAAAAAAGAGAATGACTAAAATTTTATATATCTGTTATTAGTTATTTGTTATTTATTTATTTATTTATTCATCAGTTTACCTTTAAAATAGCTCTTATAAAGGCTATATGATGTACAAAATTCGTTCGTGCAACCTCCTCGTGATGTACATTGGGTAACGCTAATGCCGACGGTTCCACATTTGTTTTCTGAGCATACAATATAAGGTTATGGGTTTACGAGGTTATAGGGTTATTGGAATTTGAAGTCAAGGGATTAACGGGTTAAAAGGTTCAGAGTTATGGAGTTGAGGGGTTATAAAGTTAATTGGTTTAATATATTTGGTATAACTGGCTAATTGGGCTTAAAGTATAGGTTTTTTGAGGTTATGTCCAAAACCTGATGTGATAGGGTTAAATGGACTTCGGATTCGGTTTCAGCGACCCCAAAAACATATAGTAAACATGGTCTGACCCCCGGGCCAGAACATTTTTTTTGTGTGGCTGTGTAATTATTATCATGAAACACACTATGAGCATGCAACACAACATGAGCATACAACACAGCATGAGTGTGCAACACAACATGAGCGTACAACACAACATGATCATCTGCGTAGTGGGAATGCTGTAATGGGGTATGTGATAATTTGAATTTCTATTTATTTACAAAATGTTGAATTCTTCCTGAATGTAAGATAGATTTAAATATATAAACCGTTTAATATACTTTAGTATGTTAGTTACGACTTCCATTCTTTGTATACAATATTTTTTGACTTAACTGAAATCAAATTATCTAAAATTAGCTGATCCTGTAAACAAAATAAACATTTACAAATGTTAGTAGTATTCATAAAACATCTAGAATAGAGGCAAGAAAATGTTCGAACAATTAAATCTTATTGAAGCTCGATAAGTTACTAAACTAAGAAATAATACGGTCATCCGAGCCGATCGCAGGATGTGCGGAAACTGCGTATATATATATTGTTACGTCCGCAGTGGCGGTTCAGCTCTGTCGCCGGTCTCCGCGATTCACACTCACACCCGCGGCCAAGAAAGGACACGGTTTCTCGTTAAAGAACTTTATTACAACTCGAAATACAACGATAATTACAGAATACAGAACCAGATGTTCAAACGCGTCGTAACAGTTCCGCGGTCGCGATTCTTCTCTCTTGCTTCTCTTCTTTTCAACAACCCGTCGTCGCTCGGTAACCGACAGTCACACCGATCGCGCGCCGTTCACGCGGCTCCCGCGAAACATACGCGGTGACCCCCGCGTAACACTGCCCCCCTCCTTTTCAGATCGTCGTCCCGACGATCAAAGGAGGACTCCAGTCTTCTTACTCACTTCTGAGCTGCTGCTCCAAGATCTCGAGCAAACTGGCCAAAGAAATTCTTCACGAATAACTTCNATTTCCGGGGCTTCAATAATTCCTCGCTATAAACTTCGATCTTCGGACAAGGGGGAGGAAACTCACGTGGACCCATCGTCCAAAAGGACACCCCAGATCCCCGCCTCGGCATTTGCCCCAAGACCCACGGAAAACCACGCTCATAACCGTGAGTAAGGCGGACTTCTAGTACGGTGTTCAAAACACGAAGATTTTGCGACGACTCGATGCGAAGCAAAAATCCCCCGACGTCCAACGACGAAACGGAAAGATTCATGGTAGCAACGGAGTAAACGCTGGAATTAAAGAAAAGAAAACGAGTAACCAAGCTCAATTAACACAACAACAAATAAACGAATAAACAACTATCCGTAACATCTCAAAAAAAAAAAACAAACATCTACTAATTCTCACAGGGCTCCGACGCGTGTTCCCACCTTTCGCAAAACGAAGCCAATCTATCAGCGTGCACCACCTTACACTTATGCTTTCCCGAGCGACGTATGCAATAAACTACGTCGCTTAACTTTTTAACAACCACGAACGGCCCTTCCCAACTCCTCTGCAA
>NW_018023745.1:8693-10190 GCF_002006095.1 Pseudomyrmex gracilis | reverse complement strand
CGTCTCGATTTAATTTTCGATATTTTTGTAATTAATTCTATATACATCGCTTTCACACCTTAATATCTTGTGGTTTAGCTCGTTATTTGACCTTCTCTATACTTTATGTTTGCGTTTAGTACGAGCGTCACTTCTTATTTGTTATTTTGTAACTTATAAGTTTTTCCTTGTTTTATGAGGTTCTTCCCGCAATTAATCCTTTTGTTACTATGGACAAGATATGGTAAATATACAGAACAGGGAAGCCCCCTCCGATCGGCCTTTTGTTCACATATATTGTAAATATGACTTTTCTGAGTACGTTTCTAAAAGTTTTAGCCGTCGCTCATTGTTTATAAAAGTTATGATCAAAAACAGTTTTATAAATAAATCTTTTTTCCCGACAACATGTACATTTTTTGTGTGTTGAAAGCATGCAGGCTGCACTCCCCCCCCCCGCAGGTGGAAGGGCTTTGCTCCTTCCTCGAAAAAAAATAGAAAACGATCTCCGATTATAAGTCGCTTCATGTCGATAGTATGTACGTGATTTTTACCGACACTTAATCAGAAGTCGTTTTCTATTTTTTTTCGAGGGAGAAGCAGGGGGGAGGGGCAAGTCCACCTCTGCCTATATGCTTTCAACACACAAAAAATGTACATGTTGTCGGGAAAAAAGATTTATTTATAAAACTGTTTTTGAAAATTTTGATAAATTTTGATAAAAACTGTTTTCATAACTTTTTTATAAACAATGAGCGACGGCTAAAACTTTTAGAAACGTACTCAGAAAGATCATATTTACAATATATGTGAAGGAGAAGCCGATCGGAGGGGGCTCCCCTATTCTGTATATTTACCCGAAAGTGCTATGGACGAGATATCTCGTATACTTTAATTTGTCATTTAAAAATTTAGATTAAAGAATCCATTTAAAGACATTTTATTAATATCTCGTCCATAATACAGCACAATAGAAATTGCGACGCGAGATATCTCGTCATTAGCGTCATCTCAAGCGACATTGTGGTGAAGAGATATCTCGTTCTCGGTAACAAAAAGATTCATTAAATAAATAAGTAAACAGACTCATTATTGATACATCTCAATATTAGAATTATTTAGTTTGATTAGCAAAACATGCGAGTAATCGTTCGTTATTTGCTAATCAAAATGAAACATCCATGTTTTCGCGATCAGCCATCGTTATTTTTCATCTGCCATTATGAATATGCTATAGTATATGTTGTTATGTTAGCTCCTCCCGCACTGTTGCTACGGGTAACAACCGTAAGCGCGGCGGGCAGTCTTACGCGCGTAAGACAGCCTGCTGCATGCTTATTCGTGGATCTTTGTTAATTAAGATCTCGGTAACTAGGGTAACTGTCCCTATTAGTGTGCTGTTAAGCAAGCGTGCTCTCTTTTTTGAATAAATACTCAATTAACTGACTTCAAATGAGCTTGCTCAAAATTTATATCGATTCTTTAAACTCTTCTTTTGACAATAAGATTTGTATTAGC
>NW_018023745.1:6779-7838 GCF_002006095.1 Pseudomyrmex gracilis | reverse complement strand
AATGAACTATTTTAAAAAATCCATTGATATCATAACTATAAATAAAAAAATACTCTACTTATTTATTTTCACTTGTTTTTCTGTAATATTTATTTTAATATAAAGGCACACTAATCGGGACAGGCACACTAATAGGGACAGTTACCCTATTGCGAATCTAGCAAAATGGTATAGGACTTTTCGACTCAGTTTTACTCCTTCTACCTGCCTACGAGAGACGTCACACCAATTCTGGAATATCGTGTATATGTATAAACGAATAATTGCATCATAAAATTATTTGTGTATTTACATATCGGCCAATGTTCACATTATCATTTAATTTTATTTTGTTCTTTTTTTTCCGTTATAAAACACTTAAAGCGCTATCATTTTTATTTCTATAGAAGTATATAAAACTATATAACTATATATAGCTATTAATATTCACATGATTCTTATATATAAAAGAAAATGTACGTGTTTGATTGATATCATTAATTAAAAAAACGTTACAAAGATTTTATATTAGATATGATGTACGTGCTTTATTGATATCATTAATTAAGATAATAGAGTGATCAGTTTTATATCATCTATGAAGACAAAGCAATATCATGTTTTTATCAAGTTATCACGTCAGGCAATGATAATATACAATCCTTCTTTAAACGTGATACGTGTTTCATATGATATTACTATCAGGTATATAAAGGACAAAACATTTGCAATAAGTACAGTTTCATAAGATATAAGACTGTAAGACTAATTAAACGATTACTTCAAGTGCAAAAGATTGTCAAAATGTTACGAGGGAATTCTGCGAAAATTTTAAATATGTTAATTAGTTTTTTTTCAAATTTCAAATATTCCGGAAACACCTGGAAACGATAAAGAAATCGAATTACGCGATATGATAAAAAATATTATACCGCAATCAATGATATGTGAGTTGATATTCAAACCGATACTACATTAGAGTTTGAAACGTATTAAATTATAAAATTCGCTCGCAATATTAACAATAAGTAATTAAGTATAACAAGGTCTGTTTCGAGCTTTTAATGGATCTTAAAGTTT
>NW_018023745.1:0-5309 GCF_002006095.1 Pseudomyrmex gracilis | reverse complement strand
TTTTTAAAAGATTAATTTCCGAGACTATACATATCAAGGAACAGACACTAGGTTTAAACCTAATTAATGACACGAATTTACTTGACCATTCTTATTTTAATTTACTTGACTTAATAAAATCTTCCAAAATTTAAATTTTACGCAACCGTTTTTACTTTGACTTTACTGTTGGTTGGTGGGGTGACTGTTATATAAGTTGTTGCTTTTTCTCTCTGTTCATCGTTTGATCTTGACTTTGGATATGTAAGTTTCAATACGTGTAAACTTTAACTTTAACTTTTATATTATATTGTGTGTGATTATTTACTACACGACCTTTTCAGGAAGTTTAACCTTATACAACTACTATGGACTTCTAATGTAAGATCTATCATTTTTTATTAATTTTGCGAACTTTGTAATATGACGTGACTATTTATATTTATTTTTATATTTACATTTATATTTATACACTGAAGAAGGCTCAAGTAAGGGCCGAAACGTTTGTGTCATCTCTTAATTTTATTTGCGTTTTATTGCTTTGTATATGCTTTTTGTTAAATAAACTTTAAGATCCATTAAAAGCTCGAAACAGACCTTGTTATACTTAATTACTTAGAGTTTGAAAATTATTAGGAAGCAAATTTATCTGACGCGGAAAATAAAATGGAAACATTTGAAGAAGATGATGAAGATGACGATCAAGCAGACAGTTGTACATCAGAAATTATCAATGATGACTATAAGAGAAGAGTTGTTGCATTTTGGATAAGACGCGATATTCTCTTTCATCGGTACAAAATCGTTTTAGAAAAGTAAAGTCGGTACAGCAACTATATTGATGGAAACATTACATAGAAAAAGAACGTAGCCATAGAGATAAGGTTTTATATATTTCCGAATATGTTTTACAAAAATTTAAAGAAGCTAACGATAACAAAAGTATTCATGATGTGGATTTACGACGATGAGCGCTAGTCAAAGCACGAATAGATCTTCCTTCATTTAAAGCTGGTGCAAGGTGGATATTCAATTTTAAAAGAAAACATAAAATTACGTCAAGAAAAATAACTAAATTTTTAAGCCGTTCAGCAGAGTCGGATAAGTTAAGTTTTTTTTAACTAAGTTAAGTTAAAGTTAAAGACCTTGAAAATGTAATTTAGTTGAGATACAAGTTAACTCATACTAAAATTAATTGATTAAAAGTTAAGTTAATAAAAAAAAGTAATTTAAAAGTTAAAAGTTAAATTTTTCTTTTCATGAGTTCAGTGTTTTAATCTTACAAATAACAAAAATAATAAATAACAAGATATATATAAGGCCTTACAAGCCATTCGCAGGATGTTTGAATAGAAACTGTACGTGTGATATATACATACACATGTAACGAATTCAACTTGTAAATTTTTACAAGTGAGTGTTTTTTGAGTTGAAAACTCAATTCTTAAAATCATACGGGATGCTGGATTTGCATCTCACATATGACAGACCCCGGATACCCCCTTAACTAATTTTAAAATATTGCGAAAAAACTCCTCGGCCAGGAGTCGAACCTGGAATCTCCGGCTTTCCGTACCATCGCCTTCCCTGTTAGGCCACCGAGGCACTTAGAGTTACTCTTGCAATATTCATCCCGTATAATTTTAAGAATTGAGTTTTCAACTCAAAAAACACTCACTTGTAAAAATTTACAAGTTGAATTTGTTATTTACATTTTGAAATTTGTTATATGTGTATGTATATATCACACGTACAGTTTCTGCTCAAACATCCTGCGAATGCCTCGTAAGGCATTATATATATCCTGTTATTAATTTCAACGAGCCTTAAGTCATAATTGTTTAAAAATAATAAAAATAATAAATATACACTTAATTTAGAAATATATACTCTTTATATATATTATATAAATAATTAATTTAGAATTATACTTTTTGTATATTTTAGAAACTGTATATATTTTAGAAATTATAGAAACATACATTGTTTTGATACATTGGTTTGTTTATAGATAAGGTAATTATGCAGTTTAGCGCCTTTTATCAATTTTGGTTATTTTAACTCGGTTTTTTTTTAAACGCTTTCTTTGGTCAGTGTACTGAGGAATCAGTCGGGGGAGCTCGAAAAAATTATGTACTTCTCCCTTTTTTTTTTTTTTAATGTGAAACTCGGAAAATCTTCATTATATGTAACAAGTCACCTGATCTCGATGATTTTTTAATATGTTATAGAAGACAAGATTTTGAAAAACTTTTTCCTTTACATATAACCACTGTTTGGACTTAGTTTCCGAGAAATACGCCGAAAACTTTTGCTAATTTTGCACTGCAGAGTGGAAGCATCCTAGCAATTCACTGTTTCTTAAGAGGGTACTGGATACCGACTATAGCGACCTGTAAACCGACCGTTTCTTAAATCAGATTCTGAGGCGTATTTACTGCATCAAATCCAAAATGCTTCTCCAGACATAAGTAAATTGTGCTAAGAATTGGCGGGTGTGGTTTGGAATGTCAAAATTCAGCACAAATTTTTTCTTAGACAGTTTTCTTCTATAACCTCACCATATATTCATGTATATAGAATTATTTCTAAGCTTATGTAAGTATTTGTAAGTATTTTAGAGAGTTACAGCCAAACATACGACAAAAACAAATCGAATGAGCTATTCAAATTATGATTTGACTATCTCATTGATGAGAGAAACCTGAACTCGTGATGATGTTTATTTGATATCATATACTATCATTCTGTCTGAAACAAAGGGCACTATGTAGTTCACGAAATTTCCGGTAGAGAATGTTGCACTATGACGCGTGCGTATATGATCATTATGCATGTGTTTATCTGTCATGTTACATGACAGATCTTCTAACCTACGAATCTGCATAGCAACTGGCAACCGCATCACGTAAAATAATACTTTTTCCTTAGTAGTCGCAACTGGCGACGGGACATTTTCAACTCATTGTAGAATGGCCCTAAAAATTATTATGAACTGCCAACGCATGCTGGCTATTTGTTAAATAATATTACTATACCACAATGTCAAATGCATCTATTTAACTATATTGTTTCTTTGTCTTTCTTCCCAGAGGCGTTTATGAAAACGTGTGCTGGTGTAAAAATTATTATGAACTGCCAACGCATGCTGGCTAGTTTTTAAATAATATTAATATACCACAATGTCAAATGCATCTATTTGACTATATTGTTTCTTTGTCTTTCTTCCCAGAGGCGTTTATGAAAACGTTTGCTGGTGTAAAAATTTTTATGAAGTGTTAAGGCATGCTGACTATTTTCTAAATAATCTTCAATAGGCAAATTGTGAAACTATTGCACATAAATGACATTATAAATGATAACGATTTTGCAATAATTGTACTAAGATAATTTGCCATAACGCAACAGTTTTATAAAAATAAAATTTTGTAAATAATATTTGTCAGTGGAAAAGAGTCGTTATGCATTTCTATAAGTATGTACATGAATTAAGTTGATTTCTTTATATTTGCAATTATATTTCTACATATTTGAAACATCACATAGTTGCAATTATTTCTCAATTATTGAACAATTTCTTTTTTAAATTACTTTTGCAAATATACTGCTAAGATGATTTGTCATATTGTTATTCTTTTGCCAAAATAGTATTTGGAAAGTAATGTTGCAAACAAATACAAATATTTTATAAAAGATTAATGTTTTTACGTTTATTTTTTAAAATATATCTATATAATTGCCAATTACAATTTTCATGCAAGATTGTGTCACATACCTTTATAAATGTTTGCCTATCAGGGATATTAATATAAAACAATATTAGATGCATCTTTTTGACTGTAAAGTTGCTTTGTTTTTTCGCCTAGAGGCGTTTTTGTAAACGTGTGCTGGAATATTAATTATTATGAAGCATTTTTGGTTGATGTGTGCTTTGCCTATATTTTAAATTTATAATGCCAAAGGCGTTTCTTGTGACGTAAAATTGCTCTGTGTTTCCTCCCAGAGATGTTTTTGTAAACATTTGCTGGAGTAATAATTATTATAAAATATTGTTAATTGAAGTGTGGTAGCTATAGTTTAAATTTTTAATGTCAGAAGCGTCTCTATGACATAAAATTTGTCTTGTCTCTCAGAAGTGCTTTTGAATACGTATGTACTAATAAATATGAAGGTTTCATATGCAACATTTGCTGGCTACGTTCTAAATTGTGCCAGAGGCGTCTTTTGTAACATAAAGTTACTTTATCTTTTCTTTTGCTCAGAAGCGTTGTTTTAATCATGTTCTGGTGAAAAAATTATTTTGAAGCATTTACAAATGACATGTTCTAGCTCTGTTCTACATTTATTGTGCCTGAGACCTCTCGTGTAGCATAAAATTGCTGTACTTTTGTACAGCAGCAGATGTTTGTGGTACCGTGTGGTAGTGTATTAAATAATATGAACATTTACAATCAACGTGTACTGGCTACGTTTAAAATTTTTTGTGTAAGAAACGTCTTTTTGTAACAGAAATTTGCTTTATCTTTTTTCTCAGATGCGTTTTTATAAACGTGTTGGTGAACTAATAAAGCATTTACAATCAACATGCTAATTATATTCTTAATTTATTGTATCAGAAATGTCTGTTGTAACATACACAGTAAAAAAAATTGCAATTTTAACATTTTTTGCATGTTCTAGGAGATCCACTCTAAAATTTTACGTTAAAATAACTCATTCGTTGTGAGTCACTTATTGACAAACTAGTAAAGTCAAATACTTAACACAATACTTTACATTTATATTTGTTATTTTAACTGTAAGCGTGATGTACAAATAACATATAAAATAATTAAAACTACACAAAACAGTAGTTACAGTAACTCGTAAGAAATGTTAATAAAACATTTTAGTTTGTACAATGTGGCCAAAGATTTTTTAACTTTTTTAGTATGTTAAATTGACTTTGAGACATCTAGATTAATTGAAATTATTGTGTTAAAAGCACTTAAACAATATTCCATTTTTAAATGACATGCAAAAATGTTAATTTGTGAGGTTAACATAAATTTAACACGTGAAAAGATTAAAAAAATAATAACATATCAGTATTATGTTAATTTTACATTGAAGTAATAATCAAAACGGGGTAACACAAGAAAAGTTTTACATTTTGACGCACGATTGTTTACTGTGTAAAGTTGCTTTTTGTCATGTTGCTTTATCTTTTGTCTCAGAAGTGTTTTTAGTAACGCGTGGTAGTATGTTAAAGTATACACATTTACAATTAGCGTTTGCTGACTACTTTCTAAATTTATACTGTCAAAGACATCTTTTATAAGATAAAGTTG
>NW_018023744.1:6282-10260 GCF_002006095.1 Pseudomyrmex gracilis | reverse complement strand
AACGTGTACACGAAACGTAGTTTAGACTATTTTTCTATTGTAGGCTTCCAAATCGTAGTCTAATAGTCTTATTACATTCTTCAATGTTGTGTCTATGGCAGACACTCGTTGGTTTTTATACATAACTCTTGAACTTCAAATACCAGTACACTAAAAATAGAGGTAATTGTAACATCAAAAATTTTTGTTAAAGTTTTGATATATTGACAAGTGTCTGCCATTCATTTTATTATTTTCTTTAATTCTGTAGAGCCGTTTTTCTATCCGAGCAATAATTACGAAGAATAGTCTAAAGTACGTATTGCTCGTTCGATCGGTAATAACAGGAAGGTCCAGGACACTCTTAAATCTAACGGTAATTCTAAGAAATAATCCTTCAATCAGTCGCTCGTGAAATGATCAAAATTAGTTAAAAAACTGATACGAGCAGTAAAATACAGGATGGTCGTGTATAAATAGAAGTCTTTATTCAAAAAAACACAAACGTTTCAGTTTTCACAAGTTTGGACCTTCTTCAGTGTAATAAAGATTACATCTAATGAGAAAAATAGAGAATTAGCGCAAAGAATACATTGTGATAAAATTAAAAAATAACAACTTAATACAACTCACTCAATTAAAAATACATAGTAGCTCACAACATCACTACTAGACAAACCGAATGATGTCAATCGACCTTGACGATAAAATACATATACTGTGTACTGACAAGCAAACATAACAACAGGCAAATATATAAAGATATCCCCACTATTTGATCAGAAGATCAAAAGTTCACAATAGGTCAAAAAACATGTTTATAAAAGTAACAATCTAAACATTTGATTTATACAATTCCAGAAAAGAGAAATAAGGTTTTAGCTTGTCAGTATCCGACATTACATTTAACGGATTGTCCTGCAACTTAATGTGGAGCATTTCAGACACTGATCTCTTATAAAAAAATTTTTCAGTGTCTAAGATTTTAACATCATTCCAAATGAAGTCATGACCAGTCTCTAAACGATGCTCCGTGATCACAGACACAAAATAGTTTTGATCTGGTTAACAAATTAAGGGGTCTCACACTGCAACAAGGTCACCTACTTGTATCATTAGATGTTATTTTGTTGTTTACAAATGTACCTATCGATGTAGCTATTAAAGGGATCAAAGTCAGATGGAAATATATTAGGGAAAACACAAAGGTTCCTTTGAAAGAAGTTTTAGAAGCAATTAATTTCGTTCTAACATCAACGTTTTTCTCTTTTGATAATAAGATATACAAACAGACGTTTGGAATGCCTATGGGATCTCCTCTATCTCCAATTATTGCTGATATTGTTATGCAAGATTTGGAGAAATTTATATTGAAAAAATTAAAATTCAAGTCTTCTTTTTATTTTAGATATGTGGATGATATTATCTTAACAGCGCCTCCGGATAGTTTAACTTTACTTTTAGACATGTTTAATAGGTACAATAATAGATTACAATTTACAATAGAAGTTCAAAATAATGATTATTTAAGTTTTTTGGAAGTTAAGATTTTTAATTTTAATGGCAAAGTAATGTTTGATTGGTTCCATAAACTTACTTTTTCAGGCAGATATTTAAATTTTTACTCTGCCCATCCGCTATCACAAAAAATTGGCACAGTTTTAAATATGGTTAATAGAATTATACTACTGTCTGATCCTTGTTTTCAACAAAATAATTCTAAATTTATGATTTAGGTGCTCCTTACGAATGATTATCCTCTACAATTTATTTTTATACACGACCATCCTGTATTTTACTGCTCGTATCGGCCTTTTAACTAATTTTAAATAATTTTTGTAACGAATTCCCGGAAAGAGAAACGAAAGCCAGCTGAGATAAGGGAGACAGGATCGAACCGAACGACGCATTATAAACAAAACCTAGCAGGACAACATATGACAGACAGATTCGCGCAGCACTATACGCGATCGAGCATAGAGCGCCTGGATTAATAAACAAACCTTATCGATCCTTGAGAAGAAATTTTTAACGGACAATAGCCCTTTGTAGAAGCGCGGACACTCGCGATTCCCGACAACCCGCTACAGCTCTCGTAACTCTAGAAGGGAAATCGTAAATCAAGAGGCTAGAGTCGCGAACATAGCGCATATAAACAAGATAAGGCATGTACAGATAACCAAGATTTAAACAAACGATAGCCCTACCGATCCAGAAAATCAATCTCGGAGAGGAAGTTTGCTTCCGAGAATTGGCGAATGAGAAATCGAGATTTCGAAGAAAGACGACAAGAAGAGGAAACCAGAATTTGCATAACTGCCCCCCGAGGGCCTGGACCTTAGATCGTGAGTTCAATAAAAATCATTCAATTAATCAGTCATCTTCATTAGAATTATCAAAGTCTATAGTCAGATCAATTTTAACTTAGTTCAAAACCAAAGTCAAAGTATTAGAGTCAGTGATCATCAATTGACCGATCGATCTTCTTATTCTGCAAACCACCGAGGTGGACCGCTACTCCTCTTCCGATTTTCTGCGAACACTTGCAAAATCTGAGGCGGAACAAAAACCGCAAAAAACTTCGAGCGAACCACGGTGACGAAACCAGCATCCACTCGTACCATCCTACCAAACCAGAATACCGAGTATTTTGTAAGTCTCATTATTATCGACACAAGCACTCGTATATTTTACACTTTGACACTNAGCGGCAACCGAGATCATCAATTAATTCTCGATACACAACGTAACAATTCCATGCATAGTAATATCTATCGTAAATATTAAACAATAATAATCAATAATTCAATCTACTTTTGAATTGATTATTTCGACTTGCTACTCATTGTCAAATAAACAGCGCCAGTAGTATGTGGCTCGTTATGGCGCGTCACAACAAACCTCCTCCACCTGGCTCCCCACCACTTTTGGCGCCATTGCCCCACCAGGGAGGTTTTCCCCTTTCTTTGGGGCCACGTCCACTAGAGGGAATAGAAAAGTGACATGATTTATGACCCCGTAGATTTTTTTACAAATTTTTTATAATTTTTTAAAAGTGTGTATTTGAAATTTTTGTTGTTGAAGAATTTGTGTAGGAAAGGGAGGAAAGTTCGAGAATGTTTAAGACTAAGGATGTAATTCTTTATTAAAAGAGTATATATTTATTTAAATATTTGTCTTGAAGCGTAACTGCTGCCGCTCTGATGTTGTTACTTTGCGCGTTCGAACGTTTATGAGAGCAAAGTGGCGTCGGTTGAGGGAGGAAATGTAAGAGCGAGGATAGCGTCAGTCCCGAGGAAAGACCAATGAGCGTCTGGTACGATATGGCCCCCAATGAGCGTGGAGCAGATAGCGTCTAGGCGAAATAGAAACCGAAATAGAAGTAGACGTTGCAAGTTTGTGACTAGAAAGTCAGGGTTCTGATGTAATATAAAAAATAACTTTATGTGTCCGTTCCGGATTTTTTTTTCTAGACAATTTTCATCTGCTCGAACTTGTACGTGCGGGTTGACAAGTGCGTGCCGATGAGCAAAAGAGAACATAATTTTTTTTGAAGACAAAAAACGGTTTATAACTCGCAATAAGGCGACCTGCATGTATTTGTCCGTGGAGGGTTGACAAGAGCGTGCCGTACATAAGAGAACATTAATTTTTTTGAAGATAAATGACATAATTTATGACTCACGACCTGCGCGTACTTGTTTGCTCGAGAAACTTCGAGAAAATTCTACGAGAGTTTTCGATAAATGGATATTCAATGTAGAATGTTTATAAAAATTTGTAAAGGCGTTTGAGAATAGGTTTCTTGGGAAGAATAACAGTAAACAACATAGTACACTTATTCAATATACAGGGTCCGCCACTTAAATCCGGACAAATTTGAATTTGACATTCCCATCATATTAGAATGCAGCAGTAGGTGCCATATGACCTAAAGATAGGTTAGAGACGTCGATAAGACATTAATAACCTTAAAATGGCCGAGTCGTTCAGGAAGAC
>NW_018023744.1:2639-4327 GCF_002006095.1 Pseudomyrmex gracilis | reverse complement strand
ACTAAAATTCGGGTACTGCGTGCCCGATCTGTCTAGTACTTGGCTTCAGATCTCGAAGACTGAACATTTCTTTTCTCGCGTGGAGTTTTCTCCTATGCAACCAAAAACACAAACTCGCGATTATTACAATAATCAAGGTTACGCCCACCAAAATCGGGATAATAAAGTGCGGCTGCTTGTAAAATGTGTAATCTACAAGATCACTTTCTTTCGCAAGTCGTGTCAACTGCTCTTCTAATGATCGCAACTGCACCGAGTTCCGCGTTACACTTTCAAGTTCCAAGCCGTTATTATTTACATGTTCCCTTTTTCTCGGTGCCGTGATATTAAAACGCGGTAAGAACGTATTTATTCCCACGCCCTTAACTACTTGATTAGTTCGTACTATGATACTCGCTGTGGTCAGCTCGCATTGCTCTGGCAGCTTTATTTTTCCGACTCCGGATATGACTTCCATTCTTTCCAACTTATTTTCGCACGTAACCCGCAAAGTTTCCTCTTTCAAGATTGAGAATAACCATACGCGCGCCTTTGTCAATCGTACCCATATAGTTTGATTAAAAACCATGTGGTCGATTTCACAGTCTTTGTATTTACCATCCTCGTTTACAAACATTTGTAACTCGCAGGGCGCTCCCTGCGAGAACCGATACATCAAATCCACGTTTTTACACACAAAACGGTCTTGAACGCTTATACAACTATTCCACTGCGTTTCACTAAGTATAGAGTACGTTTGACGGTTTGTGTCTATTGCTACTACTGGATGCTTGACTTGTATTGCTGTGAATACGTTGTCCCGTTCATGTACCGGTAAGGGCATTACCCTATACACGTTGTAACTACCCGGACTGATTAATGGAAACTTAACAACTGTAAATATATTTGAGTCTTTGCAGTAGACACTAATCGTGACAAACCTTTTAATTTTTAACCAGTTTTCTAGAGTCACAGCAAAAGGAAAACGCAGGTCCCGCATGAACTGATTGTTCGCCTCCTTCAGGCTATGTATAACTTGCTCTAGTGGCACCACTTCTAACTTTGCAAATTTAGTGTGCACATCGGTAACGTACTCAATTATTCCCTCGGCATCGATTTCCATTTCTGATAGTAAACTGCCCAGCTCAAAGAAATAGTCCCTCAGCTCCTGCTGTTGCGCATAGTCATCAACTTTCTAAGTTATTTTTTTCACTGCTTCACGCAGCCTTTTCTCATTCTTTTCTATAATATTTTCTACATCGTCTACGTGAGCAATTGTGGCATTACCTACCTGTAACTGAGTTTTTACAGTATGCTGCAACACGGCCTGATTACTTCCTATCAATCGCAGCTGCTCCGAGATCACTTTCTCGTCTTCTGCATCCATGGTGCCAAACAACACTTTGGCTACGGAACCGACTGCGTTTACTAATCCTCTCCGACTGCGCGTCGGTGTTCCTACTATCATTTTTATTCTGTTTACTGATGTACTGACCTTGAGTTCCCTGTGCCGTAACTCGTAAGAAAAACTGTCACAAAACTCTTTATTTTTACTTAATACTTTTTCATTGTCGCATAAGTCTCCGGATTTATCCAACATTTCTTGCAACTGTTTTAACCTCCTATATATAGAAGTTACATCTAGCCTTATTGCGAGCTTCCATTCCTTGGAAGAACGGTACATCTCGCCCTGTTTCTCGAAATATATG
>NW_018023744.1:0-2239 GCF_002006095.1 Pseudomyrmex gracilis | reverse complement strand
CTTGTTGGCTCGGTCTTCAATTTGGAGGTGAAGACTGGACCAACTCTTGTGAAATTGTGAGTGATGGTGATAGTGACACTGACTCGCGGGTCAGTATTACGAGCGCGGCTACCATTGTCGTGCTCCGAGACTCTCCGGATACCAACACTGAGAACCACGACTCTGCCTTGCCGGAGCCGTCCGTGTCATCCTCAATCATCACCGTGACGGTCGCCGACTCCGAGGATGAGGTGGTAACCCCGGCGCCAAAGGACTATTCTCCGGCCTCTAGATCCCGACGTGGTATGCCTGGGTCCCTCCTTGTCGCCCGATCCTTTCGTTGTAACTATTTCTGACTCGGAGTGAAGCGGATTGGTAAGTAATTTTTTTCCTAATTTTCTATAAAGGCTTTTAGCCTGTTAACATGCACGTTTTGTGTGCGTTTTCTTGCTTTTATTGTGTATGTAACGTCCGAAATTTTTGCCACTACTTCGTACGGTCCAACCCACAGTGATTCCAACTTCTTTGACCTTCCCCTTCTCAATGTTTCATCATAAAGCAGGACCTCATCGCCAATTTTGAAAGATGCCGTTTTTGTCTTTTTATTATATTGACGCTTCGCTTTCTCCTTTTCGTCGCGCAGATTTTCTCTCGCCACGCGATTTGCGGCGCGTAATCGTTCCTTCAATTCCTGTGCGTAATCTTCTAGATTATACTGCGTCGCTGGAGGTTTTCTTAACGCGGTTGGCAATTCCGCCTGTCTACCATACACTAACTCAAACGGTGTAAACCCTGTGGCTGAATGTGGCGTAGTATTGTACGCAAACATAGCGTATGAAATCCATTCATCCCAATCTGTTTGATCTTCATTTACGTAGTGCCTTATATACTCAGCTAAGGTCCTATGCGAACGTTCAAAAGCTCCATTACTTTCGGGGTGGTATGCCGTTGTTTGGATCTTATTAATTTGTAACAATCTGCACACGTTTTTGAACATTTCGCTGACGAAATTCGTGCCTCGATCCGTTAATACCGTTTCTGGAATGCCATACTCGCACACTATTTTTGTAACAAATTCTTTTGCTACGGTCGCTGCTTCCTGATTCGAGATAGGTATTGCCTTACTAAACTTTGTCAAATTGTCTTGGAAGGTCAACAGATACTTACTTCCGTTGTTTGTAAGGGTTAATGGTCCGACAATATCAAGAGCGCATTTCTCAAATAGCTCTGCTGGAGTATCGGTGACGACCATTGGTGCCCTAATTCTCTTCGTCAACTTATTTCGTTGACAAGATCACGTTGACAAGATCGCACTTTGAGATATACTCCTCCACATCTTTTGCAAGATGCGGCCAATTGTAATTCTGGCGAATTTTTTTTACGGTTCGCGCTATCCCTTGATGCGCTCCTAACGGCGCATAGTGATACTCATACAGTATCTGCTTCTTTTCTTCTTTCGTGAGTTCTTGTGTCTCACTTGCTTCTTTGCCTTCATCGGTTTCCTCCGCTTTGTACGTACATACTTCAGGTTGCTCGATGCTTCGGCTCAACGCATCTGCGTTGGTGTTGGCTTTCCCTTTTTTATAAATTATTTCATACTCGTATTCCTCGAGTTTCAATCGCCAACGGATTAATCGTGACCCGGGGTCCTTGACACTAAACAACCACACAAGTGCCCTGTGATCCGTTACGATTTTAAATTTAACGCCATATAAATATGGTCGAAAATGCTTTACGGCCCATACTATTGCCAACAATTCTTTTTCCGTGGTGCTGTAATTCCGTTCGGCAGTATTTAACACTCGACTTGCATATGCTATAGGCTTATCTTGTCNTATCGGGCCTTGTGACAAGACAGCTCCGATTGCGTAACCCGACGCGTCAGTTGTAACGACAAACTCTTTTGTNAAATCCGGATACGCAAGCAAAGGTGCGCTGCTCAATCTTTCTTTTAGTATTTNAAATGCCTGTTGCTGTTCTTGGCCCCACTCGAACTTGACTCTTTTTCGTGTTAGCTGAGTCAGAGGTTTNGCAACTCTTGAGAATTGGTCGATGAACTTCCGATAATAGCCCGCCACTCCTATGAAAGCCTGTATATCTTTTATTTTTGTCGGCACAGGGAAATCTTTTACTGCACTTATTTTCGATGGATCTGGTTTTATTCCATCCTCGGTAATAATGTGCCCTAGGTACGTGACTTCCTTCCGGAAAAATTCACACGTATCCGGCTGTAATTTTAGATTATTTTCCCGAAGTCGTT
>NW_018023743.1:10644-15218 GCF_002006095.1 Pseudomyrmex gracilis | reverse complement strand
AGTTTATGGTACCAATCAAACGTTAATTTACCATTATGATTTAAAATCTTAACTTCCAAAAAACTTAAACAATTATTATTTTGAACTTCTATTGTAAATTGTAATCTATTATTGTAATTGTTAAACGAGTCTAAAGTGAAGTTAAACTATCCACAGGTGCTGTTAGAATAATATCGTCAACATATCTAAAATAAAATGAGGGCGTGAATTTTAATTTTTTCAATATAAATATCTCCAAATCTTGCATAACAATATCAGCAATAATTGGAGATAGAGGAGACCCCATAAGCATCCCGAAAGTTTGTTTGTATATTTTATTATCAAAAGAGAAAAACGTTGATGTTAGAACAAAATTAATAGTCTCTAAGAATTCTTTCAAAGGAACCTTTGTGTTTTTTCTAATATATTTCCACCTGACTTTGATCGCTTTTATGGCTAGATCAATGGGTACATTAGTAAACAACAAAATAATTTTTTCATAAAANAATAAATNACATGATAAAATAATATGAAGTAAATAAAATAAAATAAAATAAATAAAATAAATATCAAATTAAATTAAATTAATTAAATCAAATAAACTTCTTATTGCAAGAATACTTTTTTTCTTTTACTGTATATTATATGTAATTGCGAGCGCAAAGTAAAAAGTATATTAACAGAATACTTTTTACGTAACAAACAACATTAAAATATATTTTTATTTCTATGTATTTTATATTAACAATAATTTTGCTAAATATATAATTAAGTATACTTTTCTTTTTTTTTGTTTAAAACAAAAAGACGTACATATTGGTCAAGAGTGGATTTATATTCTTTACTTTTCATTTATGCTTCTCATATGTTTCATTTTTCTAATTATTCTTTTATGGTGTTAATATTTTTTTATTTCATCAAAATGTTTCTGTAAATAAATAAGTGCAAGAACGAGGACAAACGGCGAAAAATGATAAACAGCTGCTAGCGCGAGGCTTTGCCGCGTACGCTATAGCTGTGTCGAAAGAAAGAAACAGTAAACATATATCTGTTCTTTTCTACCAGAAGACGGCCGGAGCGTCGAGCGCACACGTACACGGCTGCTTGCTTATGTGCGTATCCTTTCCACTTGCTGCAGCGTGCTGTAAAAGAGTCAAAACTGGGCATACTGGACAGGACCCGAAACGGATCAATAGGANTAATGCGGATGCTTGACTGGAGGTAGAGATCAACCAATTGGATTGAAGACCTGGTGAAGAATCCCGGGAAAGTACCCGGACGATTATCACGGTGGGAGTCGGAGCGTTCTCACGGCTAGGGCAAACTCACGCCTCAGGAATGTCGCATCCTGATAAGATAAACTTATTTTTTCGTCTCGACGAAGTATACAGAACTTATATTTTTCTTACGAGATAAGATAACAACTACCGGTGCCACTCTGGCGCGTCGCCTCTGCTTAGATCCCGCTTTGTCGGTTACTTCTGAAATGTTACTTTAACCTTTGACGGTGCCCGGATCTCGCGGGACAATTTCCTGAGTGCTCGTACATTTTACATAAGAAAAAGCTTTATACTATAGACGCTATGTACGCCTTACCATGCAACAAACGCCTTACCAGCACGCCTAAGCGTGAAACCAAAATGGAACTTCTATATATAGATATACTAAATACACAGGATTCGCATGCAAAGGGTCTCCTTTTATGGTTTCGTGGACATATATATAGATATACTGCCTGTGTTTTCGGGTTTGAGAAGTTTCAGAAAACTCAGGGTTTTAGCAATGAAGGTAAAAACGTATATATACATGTTACTTACTTAAGTATGACGTAACCAACGCGANTTAGTGATTTTCTAAAACTACTGATATTTCATGAACTAGCAGAGATAGCGGAAAACCAGTTTCACAGGTACCTTTAATTTGCCGCCATTTAATTGATGTCAATTAGTGGAAGTAAACAATTAAAATATTCCGAGAACCGTGAGTAGATATATTATAGGGATTCGCATCCATTTTTCCAATAGGCGAGACATAATTCTGCCCTTGTCTATCGAATGGGCGTTAGAGCTTACCTTTCTGGACCTTCTTGGAAACATTTCGTAAGAAAAAAAGAGGGAAATAGTTTTCGTGAGCAAGAGAAGGAAGGGAAGAGGAAGGGGCACCGCGCGAGCGAGAAGGGGGAGGGCGTACGGACCTGTTCAAGATCGTTTGTAAAATTCCGAGAAAAACCGCAACTGCGCAGTAAAGTAATTAATTCTGAGAAAAACCGCAAGGATGATGACGTTATCGCTAAAATAATATTAACTCTCAACTAGATATTTAAATTGTGCAGTAAAATAATAAAGCATATTCGTAATACTGAAAGCAGTATCGGAAAACTTGGGCGTTGCGGATGAGATAACGTAGTGTGGGTGACGTCGGCGGAGCGTTGTTATTGGCTCTACTGGAACTAGCCAATTAGCGACGAGCCGTAAAAATGGAGCATGCATTATTCGACATGGTTTATTTATTTCAGGTAAGTGAGCATTATTGATGATATTATCTATTGTAATGTGTTCGAACGTGTTCAAGGTCGTTCGGAGCNGGCGCGGACGTGTTCGATCGTGTTCAAGGTCGTTCGGATAATGACGTCATCGCTAAAACTAATATTACCGCTCAATTAGATATTTAAATTGCGCAGTAAAATAAAAAAAGATAAAAAAGACGCCAAGTACATGCGTAACTCGTATCTCTAGAAAACGTATTACTAGAAAAATCTTTTTCTACAAAATCTATTCTACAAAAAAAAATGATATCAATAAGTAACGCCAAGTAAAATCTTTTACATTTATACATTGTTACAAAATATAAAATATTATATAATACTTTGTAAGTTTATAAAATATTCCAAAACAATAGACAGTTTAAAAANTGTTATGCTACGATCACACTGTATTCTATGGTTGCTAGGCAAACGGCGTTGAATATTACTCTAGAAAAAGTATTACCGTAAAAATCTTTCTCTACAAAATCTATTTTACAAAAAAAATGATATCAATAAGTAGCCAAGTAAAATCTTGTATACAATTATACATTGTTACAAAATATAAAATAATATTTAAAACTTTGTAAGTTGTTTATACATGGTAAAATATAAAATATAAAATATTTTAAAATAATAGAAAGTTTAAATATTGTGGGACCAGTGTACTTTTTACGTAAAGTACTCATTGATAAGAAATGACCTTAATAATAATAATAATAAGATGGGAGCGGGAGGGCTATTAGAGTTTCTTTATGTCACCTAGATCTATATATAAGATCTTCTGTGACTCCCGCTAGTTGCTTATCGGCCTATCTGCTTCAGACCGGCATTTTCTGCCAGGCTTTGCAGATGGCTGATCTTGATATTTTTCAGGTCCTCGGGCCTCACAAACATGCAGCCCAAGAATCGGAGTCTTTTAAGAGCTAAGGATGGACAGCGACACAGTATATGCTTGCTGTTCTTCTTTTCCTCACCGCATAATCTGCAGTTTGCTTTGTCGGCCAATCTCATGTTGTACAAATGTGCCTTGAAAGCCCAGTGTCCAGTGAGAAGATACTTAATCTTAGTCCATCTTTATCCATAGCCAGCAGTTCTTTAGTCCTGCTGGACGATGGCTGACTCATCAAGAGTTTGGCCTGGCGGCAGCTTTTCAGTTTCTTCCAAGAGTCCTGGTGCTCTCGCTGCAGCCGATCCTTGATGTAATTTTCCTTTACGGCAAAGGGAACGCCGACTTTTTGGCCAGCTGGTTCCTCTAAGGTGCCCAGCTTTGCCAAGCCATCCGCTATCTGATTACCGCGGATACCTTGATGACCGTGTATCCAGATTACTGTGATCTTGTTATGATCTTCCAATCTGTTCAGAGCACGCATGCAGTTCCGAACTACTGATGATTCAGTGGTGGTCTTAGCAAGGGCTCCTATAGCGGCTTTACTATCTGTGTAGATATGGATCCTTTTACTCATCGTCTCCTTTGAG
This sequence comes from Pseudomyrmex gracilis, assembly GCF_002006095.1. NCBI lineage: Eukaryota > Metazoa > Arthropoda > Insecta > Hymenoptera > Formicidae > Pseudomyrmex > Pseudomyrmex gracilis. Next base: position 11,239 of record NW_018023743.1, on the reverse strand, counting down.
AGCAGGAGTCTTGCACATTCCAGGATAGCCAAGATCTCCGCTTGGAAAACCGTGCCTAACTTACCCAGAGAGAAAAACTTACTGTGATTTTCTGGACAATATATACCTGCTCCAAAGCGGTCGTTTGNTCCAGATCCATCGGTAAACCACGCATCTATGTTCGGTTGGATCTGTAGGTTTTTATTACACCATTCAGCCCTAGTGAACAGGTTTATAAAAAACGCCTTGTTCACTTGGTATATTCTGGGTATTCTATTGTTACGTCCTGGCCCACGGTTACGGTCGGGCTATGGTGGAGTAACAGAGAGCTGTCGTTCTCTGTCTATCTCCGCACAGCAGGTTGGCGATCCCGCTGCAACGGAGCGAGTTTGCTTATGTTCGTCGACAGGTCAACGGCGTACGCCGATCTTACTCTGTCTAGCGAACACTCGCTCGTTGGTCTCTTTTCAAGTCTGGAGAATTAACTCCACGGACTAAGGACGAGACCGTGCGATCTATTGAGGATGTGGAATGATGAGAGGTCGTCTTAATTAATCAGAGAAATTACGATACATATGATATTAATTTATTCATTTAATGGGTGTTACAATTTTGA
>NW_018023743.1:2866-4984 GCF_002006095.1 Pseudomyrmex gracilis | reverse complement strand
AGGAATTATTCAAGGTCTATTTCTATTATTTCCTGGATTTTTGCGGAACTTGGAGGGAACATTGTATAGAAATGGTGGACGGGAACTAAGCGGATATCATCTATATAAGGGAACTTAACTGAGAGGAGTTTTTTAGCTGGAGTGGTGGTTATTACCCGGAAGATTTCGGAAGGATCTGTTGTCAGAAGGTCGATTATAAAGGGGATTCTTTCCGGATTCGCTTTTTTATAAGTGGATGCTAATCGAAGAAAGTGTTGAAACCTAGGATCGAGCGGAGGGGTGGTTGATCTTGACGAATCGGAGGATTCATCATCTACNGGTTCGGTTCTGGATGTTGATGGTTCGGGGGAAGGAGAGCGAGGGGGAGGTGGAGGAGTCGGGGCGGATTGCAGATCCGCGGGATTTTTTGAGGGAGGATCGGGGATTACAGGTGAATAAGAGGGAGTTTCATACCACGAATCGTCGTGTGTATGTGTATCTGTGTGTGCGTGTTCCGAAGGTGTCGGTGAGTGTGAGTGCGCGTGCAATTGATTTATATGTATATCGGTGGGGTTTTTTATCCTATTGCTGGAATCGTCTCCTAATGTCGGAGGGGAGGTGGCGTCAATGGGCCTGGTCGGCTCCGCTTCGTTTTGCGCGAGCGCTGCCGCTCGTCGCAATTTTTGACTTTGTCGGTGCCGCCAGTGCCGGCGGTTGGAATGCGAACGGCGGGGTTCCACTTAAACGGGAGGTTCTCTTAGCGAGTTATTATTTATTGTAAAAATGTGAACGAGGTTAACATTCGGAACTGATTTCTCGTTCTGCTGACATTAGACCTTGATCAAAGAAGAGTTGTCAAAAAAAAGAAAAGGGGGAAAGGGTTAACTCTCTCTCTCTCTGCCGGTTGCTATTCACGACTAGAGTCGCGAACTGCCCTCCCGGCGAGAGTGGTCGAACGAGGAATTGANTCCTCGCCCGGTTGCTATTCACGACTAGANTCGCGAACTGCCCTCCCGGCGAGGGTGGTCGAACGAGGAATTGACTCCTCGGCCGGTTGCTATTCACAACTGGAGTCGCGAACTGCCCTCCCGGCAAGAGTGGTCGAACGAGGAATTGACTCCTCGCCCGGTTGCTATTCACGACTAGAGTCGCGAACTGCCCTCCCGGCGAGGGTGGTTGAACGAGGAATTGACTCCTCGGCCGGTTGCTATTCACGACTGGAGTCGCGAACTGCCCTCCCGGCGAGGGTGGTCAAATGAGGAGCTGACTCCTCGGCCGGTTGCTATTCACGACTTGAGTCGCGAACTGCCTTCCCGGCGAGGGTAGTCAAATGAGGAATTGACTCCTCGGCCGGTTGCTATTCACGACTAGAGTCGCGAACTGCCCTCCCGGCGAGAGTTGTCAAACGAGGAATTGACTCCTCGGCCGGTTGCTATTCACGACTTGAGTTGCGAACTGCCCTCCCGGTGAGGGTGGTCAAATGAGGAATTGATTCCTCGGCCGGTTGCTATTCACGACTAGAGTCGCGAATTGCCCTCCCGGCGAGGGTGGTCTAGTGAGGAACTGACTCCTCGGCCGGTTGCTATTCACGACTGGAGTCGCGAACTGTCCTCCCGGCGAGGGTGGTCAAATGAGGAATTGATTGTGGAGAAGCAAAAGAGTATATTCTCGCGATGCTTTTAGGCGGTTATGCGTCACTGGTAAGTTCCGAGTATTAACCTCGAGGTAGGTTTTTAACTAGTGGAACTCCCGATTAAAATTTGTGGGTGGACTTACTACTTGCTGCTACTGGTGGTGCGATTTCAGTTGAGGCCGGTGCGGCGTTGTGATTAACTCGTTGCAGGTCGGCAGTGTCGATGCCCTGGGATCTCGCTCTATGCACTCACTGGCACTCACTTACTCACTCACTTAAATCTGCGGGTCTTTTTGGATACGCGGCGCGGTTCTTTCTGAGTTTCCGATTCCGAGAGCCCTGGCTTATATACTGTTTTAGNAAGCAAGGACTCTTCCAATCGGGAACTCAGTTGAGCTTTGCTGGTTGCTATTTGTTAATTAGTCGGTCGGGCGACTTCCGAGATCGCCAATCGGCGACGATCTCTCGCTTCGGTCGCCTCGTCCGATTTTTCGGAGAAGGAAAAA
>NW_018023743.1:0-2076 GCF_002006095.1 Pseudomyrmex gracilis | reverse complement strand
CTTAACGGCTCAATGGCCTTGGGTTTATATTTTCTGGTAAAAATCATGGCCGTGGTCTTTGATGGATTAGCCCTAAGTTCTTTTGATTGACACCAGTTTTGCGTAAGCGTAAGTGCTTTTTCCATTATATCTTTGAGTATTGCAAGAAAGTTGCCGCCCACCACTATGGCCACATCATCAGCGTACCCATAGACGGGGAAGCCCGCTTTCCGCAACTTCTCAAGAAGTTCATCCACCACTAGGCATCACAGTAAGGGAGATAGTACTCCCCTCTGCGGATAACCTGTGGCGGGGAAGCCAGGCACCACCGAGTCTTCATGACTAGCAGTCTGAGTTCTTCCTGTAAGCATGCTTTGTGTCCAGTCTGTTAACGCAGCTGGAATGCTATACTTGGTCAGTACTTTCCCGATCACATCATACGAGGTGCTATCAAAAGCTCCCTCGATGTCCAGGAATACGCCCAAGGCAGATCCCTTTGCTTCCTCAACTGCGCCTCAACTCTATCCACGAGATAGTGCAGNGCAGTATCAGTTGATCTGTCCCCTCTGTAGGCATATTGAGAGAAGGNCAGTAGATAGGTAAGCAAAGGGCCGTTTNTCAAGAACCCATCAATCAACCTCTCCAACGTTTTAAGAACAAAAGAGGTGAGACTAATAGGCCTAAAATCTTTGGCTAATATGTAGCCATTTNTGCTAGGCTTGGGTATGAAAACGACTCTCGTTCTTCTCCAAGCTTGGGGGACGTGTCTTAGGGCAATACGTGCCCTAAAGATTTTTGTGAGTGGACCAATTAAAATCCCCAGACCTTCCTGAATCGGGTAGATACCATCCGGTCCCGGTGATTTATAGGGGTTGAAAGTCTTAACAGCTCATTCAACACCTTTCAGATAAACAACCTTTGCTGCTAAATGCCACTCCCTGGGTTTATATTCTCTGGGCTTCGACCGACTAGGTTGTCTTTTTGTTGTCAAATCCTGGGAAGTGGACATCCATCAGATGTTTTAGAGTGTACNATCTTTCCTCAGTAATGTTCCCTGTTGGAAGCTTAAGACAGCCCAACTGAGGACGATGATCTACGCTGAGGATTCTGCAAAGTCTGGATGCCTCCGGGGCACTCTCAATACCTTTGCAGAAGTGTCTCCAGCTTTTGCGTTTCGCTTTCGTGATTGCCTTGCTATATTCTCGTTGGGAGCTTCTAAAAGCTTTGCAATAAGCCGCAAGGCCAGTTCTTGTTCTTTTGTTGAATCCCTTTCTTGTTTCTGACCTCAGCTTCTCAAGCTCATTATTCCACCAGTGGATCTTGGTTGCCGGCTTTCTTGGTCTCAACAAGCAGTTTGATTCGTAAGCATCTACAATGGCGTTCTTTAAGTAATCCGCCACGTCTTCTAAATTATTCTTACACCTGTAACTAGTTGGGGCTCCAGCAAGCCGGGCCTTGAGGTAAGCTCTGAAGCCGTCCCAATAGTCTTTCTGGGATTGCGAGCCAAGCTTATCGGCGGCGAGTGTTAAAGAGTTAAGCGTATTTGTCTGTGGTCGGATCCCGAAGGTTCATTAGAGACCCTTCAGTTTCTTACCAGACCCGCCACCCTCTCCGTACTCACCGTAATGTCAATAACCTCCCGTCTTCTTGAGTCCTGGAAGGTCGGCTCAGTTCCTCTATTTAGGATGGTAAGTCCTGTGCCCATTAGGAAACCATAGAGACTCTCCCCCCGCGGATTGATATCGGTGCTCCTCCATCCGACATGGTGGGAGTTTGCATCGCAACCCAGCAGAAGTTCAAGTTCCCTGTCCTCCACATAGGCCACCGGAGTTTTTACCTCTTCTTGCGGTGGTGGATCCTTGGAGTCGAAGAGCATGTAAGCTGACCCTATCAGTACCTTCATATCTTCTTCCTCGGCCAGTTGTACTCTCACCCTAATGACTGTGAGGTCCTTCTTGTTGAGCTGTGGCAGAAAGATGGCATTTAGTGCTTTAAACAAAATGCAAGATCTTACTCTTTTTTCCGAGTGTGCTTTGTATAAATTATCGCATCCACTCAGTCCTCTAATTACACCGTTTACAATCCTAGGCTCTTGGA